>NW_010248656.1:380-1783 GCF_000690775.1 Eurypyga helias
CACGAGTGAAAGGAGAAGGAAGCAGGAGACGTCTCAGGCAGAGAGATGATGCTCCCACAGCGCTGGATCTGTAACATGCACAGTCTGGAGGCTCCCAGCTTGATGCAATTTTTCTTCCCTAAAGATAGTTTATTTAGTTAACTCTGAGAAACCCGAGAGCCAGAATTGTTGCTCTAGAAACCATTCTGAAGGAGATCATTTTAAAAGCTTTAGCACTGAACCTACTGTACCCAAACCACGCGCTGGCCAGCAGCACCGCCCGCAGCCCAGGCCAAGCCTGTCTCCGTACGGGAACAATCCCAGGGCAGTGCCAGGAGCGCTCCCTCAGGATCAGGGCAGTAAGGGCACCTGGCACTGGGGGCGGGGTGCTGCAAATACAACCGGATCAAACCCAAAATCGCTTACTTGCTCACTTTCTGGACACAACAGCATCCTGGAGCAGCGCACACTCCTAAACCAGAGCTAAAGGAAGGGCAGGTTGAGCTGCCCGGCCCTGGAGCACACTCCTAAACCAGAGCTAAAGGAAGGGCAGGTTGAGCTGCCCGACGCCAGTGGGAGCAAAGGATGGGGGCAGACCTCTGCCCCCCGGCACACACCTCCCCTGGGAGCGTCTGGACCATCCCGGGAAGCACCAGTGCTCAGGGAAAGCCCTCTAGGCACGCAAGAGATGCAGGTTAACGCCTGCAACCGGCCAGCGAGGGGCTGGTGCCACCAGAGCTAAAGGAAGGGCAGGTTGAGCTGCCCGACGCCAGTGGGAGCAAAGGATGGGGGCAGACCTCTGCCCCCCGGCACACACCTCCCCTGGGAGCGTCTGGACCATCCCGGGAAGCACCAGTGCTCAGGGAAAGCCCTCTAGGCACGCAAGAGATGCAGGTTAACGCCTGCAACCGGCCAGCGAGGGGCTGGTGCCACCCAGGCACCCAGAGGGATGTGGACTCTCGCCGGGTGTCCCACGTCCTCCGGTCCCACCGCATCTTGCCGACACGGGATGGCTCCGACAGGCAACCAACACCCGGCCAGGGTGGGCTTCTCCAGAGGGGCAAACCCATCCCCTTTTCCTGTGCCACCTGCATATGTCAAAGCTGAGCCAGAGCTGTTCAGGGGGGGGAGGCAACAGATGCGCGGTGCTGCGAGGAAGATGAGCCACTGCAACGAATCAGGATGAGGATTCACGTTATTATTTAAACATTTAAAGAGGGGAAAAAAATACCTCACTACAGGCAAAGAGAGCTCTCTTAGCTCCCGGCTCCCACATCCTGACAGCTAAATCCCACGTGGCTGTGGAAGTCCCTAGCAAAACCACCCTCAAACAAACAAGGCAGGCCGCGTGCAGCAGCCCAGGAAGCACAGACAGCGTTACATAAATCATCTGAGGTCAACTCCGCAACCCGCGCGGCCAACAC
>NW_010248657.1:0-24297 GCF_000690775.1 Eurypyga helias
AAAAAAAAAATCTGCTGGTCTAGACTGTTGGCACAGCAAGGTATAATCCAGCTGGACCTGTTTGCTAGAAGCTTTGAGATTTCAGGTCATCCCAGTGCATTTAGTTTTAGTAATTTCCAGTCTTCTACATCCTCATACTGACATATATGGGTAGGTGAGTGGAGAAAACTGATAGTATTTGATAGGCATATGTTTTAAGACTTAATCTGTAGATGGTAGGATTATAATGTCTTTCATGCCATTTACCTGCAGAAACTTCCACTGTTTTTAGCAGGGATGACCCTAAAATTAATGCAGATAAAGTGGACACCTTTACCTTATTCCTTCTGGAATATGAACCTTCAAACTGAATCCATTCAGTCTTACTAAAGCGGGAGGTATCTCTTATTCCCCTATAATCCAATTTTGTAAAATACTCGCTAAATCCCATTGTGCCCATGATCTTAAATCAGCATTGCCATCCCAGTTAATTAAAGAGTTTTCCAGCATTGAATGTCAAGAGCCAAGATATAATCATCATTGAAGCTTGAAATATATGCTGGTTTTAAACACATCTTGTATTATCACATGCCTAGCACGCTATTGTAAAAACTGTCTTATCAGTATAAGCTTAAGTGGAAAATAAAGGCTCTAATCTTCTTGATAGCGTTTTTTGTGAGTTTATAGCCTGCAATCTTACTAAGAAAAGAGATTTGTCTTTATGAACTGCCAAGTACGATTCTTGCCCTTATCGCTTGCTGCTTTATTTGCACAGGCCACCGTTGAGAGCTGACTCCGTGCAGCAACTTAGGTCTTTTCAAGTGTCGTTTAGTTGTATTTCATTTTCTTGCCTTTTTTTTTTAATGAGTTTAATGTAACAAAATTATTGCGGACAAACAGCTGATGTGGATTCCTCAAAAGCATTCTCCTTTCCCAACTCACTGCTCTTCTCATCCTTCTCCGGCCTTCCTACGTGTGGGAGCTTTCGGCTGCTGGAGAGACTCATCCTTGCCCACTCTGCCTGCTCCCAACAGGATATTAAAGCCTCGGTTTCTGAAAATGTATCCAGGCTCTGTATCTTGTGACAAGAACTAACTTTGCCTTGCCGTTCATAAAGAGTCCTTCTGTGTTTTCTCACAGTGCTTTGCCGTATCTGAAATCTAAATAAATGGCTAAAGAGGGGGTTTGTCAGGCGTTTTTCTTCTGAGGTGATTAAAGGCACGTGAGGTCCAGTTGACTCCTTTGGTATTTTTGTTAAACTGCACTATTTTATGTGTGAGTTTGGGGACCAAATAAGAAGAAAACTAAAAGCAGAAGAACCCTTCTGGTTGAGATGATGTCAAAAGTGGGATGTGAAAAATGGAGTGCTTGTCTTGTCTTGTGTTCCCCGAGTAGGTAAACTGAAAAACCTATTTGTTTTATTACCTCTTGTTTGTCACATCACTTCTCAAAGTATCTTACATTAACCTATTTTAATTTATCATTACTTAGCTGTGTCAGAAATTGCTTGGATCCTTGGATCCTTTGTAGCCTCTCAGCGCATCTTCAAAGCTCTGTAGGTCCCGTTTTGTTTACATCTTTGTGTAGTTTGCAGAAATGTGCTGGTTCCCCTTTATTCAGCTTTAAAAGTCGTTACTAACCTGGGTTGTACTTTGTGGGTGAGCGGCCTCTCTTGACTCCTCCTGCCAGTGCTTCTCTCACATGTCTGGCCTGGAGCACTCAGTCTTTGTCAGGGGAGCATCATATGAGCCTCCCGGTCCCATCCTCCGTGCCCGCTCTGCCCGTCTCCTTGTGCACAGCAAGGCGGATTTGTCACAACCCTGCCACCTCGTCTGGAACAAGGATGTCAGTGTCCGGCCTTAAAACCAACTGTTATTTATGAGAGTCAAAGCATTTCAGAGAAGACAGTTCTTAAAATAGTAAACAGGCTGCACATGTGACCCATATACTCTCTTTTTCATAGAAAGACTAAGAAGCCCAGTCCCCCTAGTTGCTGTCCATAAAGCTTGTTTGAGGTTCTGCTCTGTTTTGTTTGATTCCCAGGGTGGCCATGGGCAACTAAACTTCTTAGGAGACCAAGGCATTTTTTAGTTAGCATCTCGGTCTTTGAGCTGGTAACTCCCAGCATCGATAAAGCAAGGCTTGAAGTTTGCTGTGGATGGATGAAGTACCCCCAGAGCTAACAGCTTCTCCATCGCCTCTCCCTTCTGGCCCTGCAACTTTTTGAGTAACCCCTTCTAAATTAAAATGCTGTAGACGTTGTTGCCCTTCTGTATGGGGTAGCTAACCCTTACCAAGTCAATGCTGCGGTGCCTTACAGGACCGCACAGCAGGTATGTACGTATTTACGTTTTCATTGCAATCTATCTTCACAGTTCTTGGTAACCAAAAGTCTCTAAGAGATTATTTTCCTATCAGTCTTACTCCATTTTCATACAGCTATCTTGTACTGCCAGAGATCTTTGGGGCTTTTTTTCAGCTGTGTGTATTTGCTAATGCAGTGTATATTATAATCCCCAAGCCCCCATCCGTGCCGATAGGCAGCAGGAAAAGCATACACACCATGGGGAGATTTCAGGGCAGTCTAGGGGGCCCCTCATTAGGAAGGTCATGCCCATCACATTTATTGTCCGATCCTCTATTTTTTGTCACCTGTAGAAGAGTTTTTCAGTCTTTTTGATAAGAGTTTTCTAACTGAGATGGTGCAGTCACCTTTGGAAAATTTTCATATGTAGCCTGTTATGTAGTGTAAGCAGAAACTTTCAACCACCTCCCCAATGGATGCTGGCTGCCTGGCATCCTGGGAAGGTCTGAGATTGTACCTTGATGAATTTGCATTTTGATGACTTAGTTTGTCAAGGCTGGATAACCAGAAAGCAAAAATCAGTTCCTGAAGATGCCCGGGAATAAAAACGGTATTTGTCCCTGTGAGACAGGTGGTGTAAAGCCTGCTGATGTTAATGAAATCATCTAGCTTTAGAAGGCTTGTGAATTTGGACCTTAAGAGGCAACATTCTGTTAAATTAGATGGCTACTTCTTTTTTCTCCTCCTGTTCTGTGTTTCAGCAGATTTAGTGGGGCCGTATCAGTTCAGCATGCTCAAATTCAGTCAAATGAGTTTTAGGATATGTTTTCTGGGTTTCTTTTCCTATTTTATCTCCATTCTTTCGGGAACCTGATATTGAAATTATACATTATCCCAGTGTGCCATGTTTATTGAGATGTTTCTGTACTTATATTTCTAATATTGAATATAAGCAACTGCACTAGTGTGAAAAATACATTCTAAAGACCATATCTGATTTTGTGCTGATATGTTCAGCTGATTCCTTCTTGTGTGTTGTCTCAGCTCCCAGATTCAACAACACTGCTGGCAAACCCCTAATCCTAGCAGCCGACCCTGCTTAGTCCCAGGGTCCTGCTTGTGTACAGCCTTCCACGCTCAAAGGACTCCGCTGTTAGGTGACCCCCAGCAGCTTCACTGAGGTGCATTCTCCAAGCTCACCAGCTCCTTGCACCTTCACCTCTGCTTGTTGTAAAACTCACAGATGTTTGTATCTCAAAGCCTGCCTTCCCTGCCCTGGGTTCCCTAATTAACTGCCTATAGGGCCATCCCCCACTGATAGGCAGCTGCCTTTGGGGTGGGAGCTGTTGTCACCTGGCAGCACACCGGATCCGTCTGGGAGAGGAAAGTGTCCAGCTAAAACTGAGATTTGGGACTCTTTGGGGTTCATGTGAGAAATACGGCAAGTCCCTTCGCCATCTGCTCCTTGTTGGAAGTAATGCAAATGTAAATGTCAGTTTTGCAGCTCCCGAGCCTGCTACCCCTGCAGGCACACGGCCTTTCTTGCCGAGACGATGTGCCTCCACTGGGACTCGTGGTTTTGGTGTCTGCCCCCTCCCTCAACTACTCCCGTGCAGTTCAGGCCCGTGTTTATCACGTCGGTTTGCGAGACCCTGGCTGTGAAATAGGCTTAGGAAGGTCCTGACCCTTTTCTCCCTAGTTCTGTCCCCTGCTGTGGCCCTTTCACTCACGAGCTCTTTGTTTTGCTGCCGCAGCTATTTTGAGAAACAGCAGAAAAGGTTATTTTTCACCCCTAATCTAGTCCATGATCTGGTTTACTGTGTGGCTTTGCAGACAGGTCTACTGCCAAACTGAGGGAGGAAGAGCGCTGAGAACGAGCGTTGAGAACGAACTTAACGCTGGCTTGATGCCGAAGCCAGCGCCTGGCAAAAGCTAAACCTTTCATTCTGCAGGAGCCGGGCTCTAAATGCCAAAGTAAATGCCGTGATGCCTCTCTCTGAAGCCAGGTGTGAAGGTACTCACAGGTGATTTCCCCGGTGTAGGTGGCCACCTAAATAGCCAGGATGGTTGAAACAATGCCAGGCAGCAGGAGTGGATATCTGGGTTATCCCGGAGCTACTTCCCCTGCCTCACGTCAGCTGGCCGATTGTTCTGTGCCCGGTCCAGGCTGCTGCCGCCTTTATTTATCCTGATCTTAAATGTTACACAAGATGTCAGCTATAGGTACAATCTGTTAAATGCATGATCTGGGATGTGTTACCAGCCCTCTCTGTACAGCCCACACATGGCCCATTGTTCACACAGATGTCAACCCAGGCACAGCTTGCTTATCTCGTTACACCTCAGAGAGCAGGCAGCTCTTCCCTCCCAGCTTTTGCTCGAGTTCATGTGTCAGAAGAGGATCAATTGTTTGGGGCTTTGGGGATGAAATTAGTATAGCAATTAGGATGTGGCTGTGGCAAATGTCCTCTCATTAGTCTATGACAATGTGCACTGGATTTATGATGGTGACACAGAGTCAAAACAGCACGGTAGGGTAGCTCCTTTCAAAGGCAGATTTAACAGGTGCTGTTGGCTGAATCTGAGTCAGAGTCTCAACCTGGGGTTAAATCTTGGGGCACTATTATCTGTAGAACCTCGATGCCATGTTAATAATTCTCACTGCACAACCACTGTATGGCTGAGAAGCAGAAATATGCAGAAAATGTTGTAAATAGTATTTAGAATTCTTCTTTCATCTTCTTTCACAGATGATTTCTCAGTTTCTCTAACAGGATCATATGATGAAGCATGTGTTGTTTTGACCCTTGAAAGCCTGGAAGAACATTAGCATCTCAAGTTCCTTCCAAACACTTCAGAAATCCTTCTGCAAACAAACACTGGAGATATCCAGAACTAGCAACGCATTACAGCCCTTGGGTTAATGTTTGGCTACTGATAAAACTGCAGCCTATGTTCAAAGCAATAGCAGGGTCCTGGATCGGCGTGTCAAATGTCCATTCACTTTGCATTCATGTCATAGCGTTGCGTGGTCAGATACATTGGATAAGATGTTATTGATTGACAATTCAATGATTTTTGTTTCCCTTGGTTCTTTAATGAAGACAGGATCCCTATTGAAATGAGCCACCTGAGACTGAGATTCACCTGGGTCTGAGCCAGATGACTTGGTGCTGGTTTTGTCCAGTGCAGAAATGCAGGCACTTCTGAAGTGATAGCCTGAAGTGGGTGTGATGAATCATCCTCTGGAGATGTCTTTCTCTTCCTCAGGAAGATTCCAGACAACTGTGTGAAAGTTGCACATGCTGTTAAGTCTCAAAAGTTAACAGTCATCTCCTTTAGATGCCTGAAAACCAATAAGGTGGACAACTACGATCAATGAGGAGTTTCTTCTGTAAATAAGTCCAAAGCAGTACTAACAAAATGTTTAGACATGGAGACTCAGTCACAGGCACAGATCTGTCTAGATCTTGCACTACTACCAGCTACACCTCATATCATTTCACCATTTTCAACTGTGAATGGCACCACCTTCAACACACCTGCAGGTCTCCTTGCTCAGTGGGAAAAAAAAAAGGACCCTGCAGCTGCCATATGGCATCGGCATTTGGGACTCCCCTTGCACGGCCCCACTGGAGAACTTCAGTGAAGTTCCTCAGTGCCACAGTGTCTACGGCTATAAAGTGCTCTGATCTCCTTTGCAAAACGCTTTGCACCTTAAGACCTAGGTGTTAGCCTCCTGTATCAGTTACAAGCATCTCCAGTGCATGCCACAGTCATTTCCAGTATGCCTCTGGGCCTCATTTTCTGACTGGGATGTATTCCCTCCTGAAACTCTGCTCCTTTCTTTGCATCAAGCCAAGATGCAAAGAAAGCTGCAGGTTGCAGATGCCCTCTCACTCAGTTTCCCACTAATACCTTGCCCAAACAGTTATCATAGAATCATAGAAGCAGAGCATGGTTTGGGTTGGAAGGGACCTTAAAGACCATCTAGTTCCACCCCCCCTGCCAAGGGCAGGGACCCCTTCCACTAGACCAGGTTGCTCCAAGCCTCATCCAGCCTGGCCTTGAACACTTCCAGGGATGGGGCATCCACAGCTTCTCTGGGCAACCTGTTCCAGTGCCTCCCCAGCCTCTCCGGGAAGAACTTCTTCCTGATATCCAATCTAAACCTCCCCACTTTCAATTTAAACCCATTACCCCTTGTCCTGTCACTACAGGCCCTTGTAAAAAGTCCCCCCCAGCTTCCTTGTAGGCCCTTTATCCTTCCATTAACAGTGATGTGGAGCAGAGTATCTCCTGATGGTCTCAGCAAGCCCAGCAACTGCATTTGTAGGTGAATTCCTCCACTGGTGCACACTGCCATGCTTAATCGTCAAGGAGTACTGGTAACCCAGTGAAACAGGGTGTAGCTGGGTCTTCGTAAGCTGGACCAGCAGCAGTAGTGGGTACCAGAGCCTTCTGCATCCCTGTGTTACTGGGATGCCTCAACACCACGTATTCTCAAAGCAGTTGTGCTGCCCTGTTTGAGACTTAACTCGTGCATGGCTTCCTCCCCTCCGCTGTGCTAGGCAGAGGTGTGTGTGTCCACATCATGGATCCAAGCAGGGAAGTAGCCTAGCTGAAGCATTGCTAGCCATAAGACAAAAAGGGGAGGTGGAGAACAGCGTTGCTTAAATTAACACCCCTGTCAACGATGTGAATAGCGGACTGCAGGCCATGCAGTTGTTTTCTAGGTCTTGTTTCCTAGAGCTGACAACTTCTGGCCCATGCCTCTGATAAAGTTTACGGTTCCTTCAGCCAGACTGTAGTTCCACATAGATTTTTTTAATTTCCTTCTGCCAAAGATGTTTGAGATAAATTTCATCTTCTCTTCCAGACATACTAAAGGAGACGCAGGGAATGCTTTTCTCAGCTCCTGTGCACTGCTGGCAGGTGCAGAGCATCCCCAAGCAGGATGTACTTTGGGGAGGAGAAGGGGTGGAAATGGCTCCCCAAGCAGTCAAAAATACTACAGGGTTACCTTTCCTACAGCTGCAGCAAGGATCTGGCCTGAGAAACCTCTGCACAACAGGCAGGCAGCATTACACATTTCAGAAAGGGATTTCCTCCTGGCACTAGCTCTTGGGTGTGCTCCAGCATGTGCCCAAAGCTCTCGCATCTGTATCAGCTCACCGGCAGGCTGGGAGCAGAGCCTAGTGCTGCTTGAGCCTTGTCACCATCCCCTCTGCAGGGTGTATCACCAGAAAAACGTTACCTTGGGTTGTATGACCTATTCATGCTGATGTCACCACATGAAACGGCACCGTTGGAAGTAAACCTGTCTTGGAGGGACCATGGAAACGAACCATCTGGGGACAGATTGCTGGTAGACATTAGTACATTCTCAGGTACGATGTTTCTGGAAAGAAACAACCTATATGTTATGTTTTCCTTGGAGGACTTCAATTCATATTCATTCACAGCCTTCTTGCACTGCTTGATTGACTGCAGTGGGATAAAAGGGAAAATGTTTGCTAACTTTTTTCTAGCCAAGTATGTAACAGTATCTCAATTTCAACAGCAAGCATATCTTCAGAGGGCATCTTTTTGTTAAGCAAATTATTATAGATTTTGCCCAATCTATAAAAGAGCAGTTTCGCTGTTCTTCTGATTCTCTTTTACTTTTATGATAATCTGAACATTTATAAAACAAGATATCGTTTAGATGTTCAAAATAGAATCGTATTTTTGGACCGTGACATCAGTTTTTATGTCATTTCACTCTATTTTGAGCTACAATTAAAAGTTCTTTTTTAAACAAACTGTATCTAATTTCTGTGCTAAATCAAACCAGGCAGTGGGGAATGTTTTTACTTTTAACTAGAATGTCATTAGAGTCAAGGCATGCGAGTACAATGCGGAATTGTAAGACATCTCAAAAAAAAAAAAAAAAGAAGAATTGACTGCAAAGTCTTTGTCTACACTAGAAGTGGGGTTTTTTGGTAGAGAAATGCCAGCAAACCCTCATGAAGAACCACTGCTTGCACCAAAATAAAGTGATTTCCCACTAGAGCTTGTTCCAGTTTTCTGAGCAGAAGCAGCAATACCAAGAACAATTTTGCCAACCCAGCAGCATTTGTGAGCACAACTGTGTTGCTGAGAGCCGTGTGTTAGTGACTCCTCCTTGACATCACTATTCCAGTAAAATTTTTGGATCCAGTTATTGCTGTGATTAGGAGCTTAAACCAACAGAATTAGCACAGAATTGACATTAAATTTTACATTTGGAAACTGTATGTAGAGAATGTGCAACAAGTATCTTTTTCTTGTCGAATATTAAGTTTGTAAACAGACCAACGTTCCAGTTATTTTTGCAAAACTAGATGAACCTAAATTCCTTTCCAGTAAGCCTTAAAAGGGACACATACTGCATACATATGTACGTGTTATATATAACTTTGCTGTTTCTTCAAACATATCATTGCTCTCAGAGAATACAGCCTGTGGCAAAACTGAAGACTTGAAAAGCAACTTGCTTTTGGGGTTTGCTAGACAAAGAAACAGCGTATGGTCAGTGCTTCTCACAGCAAGCTGCGCTGCAGCTTTCACACTCGCCTAGCACAGAAAGGCTAAGCTGCATTTAGCTAAAATCCTCAAAAAAAAATTTGTGCGCATTTCTCAGCCATTGATGACACAGGTCAAAAATTCAGCCCCTGTTGAAGTATTGTCTTCAGAATGATGCTTAGACCTCAGGGCCCAAAAGAAAAAAAAGAAAAGTTAAGTGGTGAATTCCTCCCCCAGATGGTATTAAAGAAACGGAGCATTACCTGTGACCCAGGGGAAGGCTGTAGGATCTGGGACTTTGATGTCTCTGGCACTAGTCAGTGTTGATTAAAGACTGGATATGAGCTAAATGAGAGGCACATGACTGTGCTTGGTTAGCTGTAGAGACAGTCAAATATTCAAAGCCTAAAATTACAGTCTTAGATCTCTACCTTCAATGCTACCCATGACTCACGGCGAGGCTCACAGGGGCATTGAGCTCGCTCGTGCGTTACTCTGGGTCTCCCTTCTGTAGGAAGGTGTCTCTGCCTGGGTCTGTCTCATGCTCTGTGGTGGGCTGAGATCTGAGCTCAGCTTTTCACCCTGCTGATGGCTACGACCTGCCCATCCCTCTCCTCCACCTGCTGCCTCACTTTATTGTGATTTTTCTTATTCCCAGCCTCTCTTTTCTCATTCCCAGCCTCTCCAGCCCCTTGTCCCATCACACTGCCTCACTGACCATAATAACTTTCAAAAGGTGAAAGTGGTGAGGGCTTTTCCCAGGTTATTTCAACTCCTGATAAGTATGAACATCTCTGCAGGCGTTCAGGAAGGGATGCTGCTGTGAGCTGAGCGTGAGAGACTGCTCCCCGTCCTGACATGGAGTGTACATCCAAGCAGGAGAAAGAAAATCCTTCTATTCCAGTATGCCTAGCAAATCTACATCTCGGCTAACCCTAGGAAATTTCTCCCAGAAACACATGAATTGCCTTCTTTGTTTGACCTGTTCCCTATCTATTAAGCAGAGGGGACTTCCCCCAATTTCTTTTTGGTCTCTTTCATCTTTTCTTTTTGCTTTTGGCTTCTATACTCCATTATAAATAAGAATTTCCTAATTATTTCTGATCTAACCCTGTAAAAGTTTCATGTGATGATGACACAGTAAGGAAATGAAAGAAGGAAGATATATTTGTGAATTGATCTGGTCACCCTCAGGCTTTGAAGTGGGAAAAATGTAGGTCTAGGCAATCCATTTCTGATGTAAATGTTTCAGCCGTATATCTGGAGCCCCCATTAGCGAAGGGGCAATCTGTCACAGGCTCTCCCCATATGAGACGCTTTGTGCCCTTGTTCTGTGAAGAAAGAGTTGTAAACACAAGAGGTGACTATTAAAATGAGGGACTAAAAACACCACGAAGAATGTTCATTAACAGCAAGAGAATTTTTTGTTTGTTTGTTTTGTTTTGGGTTTTTTTTAACGTGAAAGGGAAACAGAGAGATTTGGTTTTATTGATATCTGCAAGATTTAAAAAACCCAGCTATTAAGTCTCCAGATAAATACATTTCCTTACAACACAAGATGTGTAATTCCAAGGAAACAAACACACAGACATAAACTGCAAAGTGCTTGGGGGCATTTTTAACTTATCAGTATAGGAAAAAGGGAAAGTAAGTATAAATGTCACAGAAGCTATAACCAAAATTAAGAGAGCGTGCATTGTGTTTAAATCTTACGGATAATGTGCTAAAGATTCAGTTGCATACTAATGACACACAGCACACATTTTAAAGTGGTAACACACAAATCGGACGACAAGAACCCAAAACAATTTAGCAAAATGATATAAATGATGATCATGTTTATATAGATCTGTATCTGGTGCCACTTCTACTCGCATTTTTAGGAGGCTGTTAATGAAGAAAGTATGACATTAGACCCATTTTTCTAAACTGCAAACAAAACCCAACACCACAGTTGTGTGTGAGAAGGATTTAACCTCTGCAAAATCCCACTGGGCACATTAGACAGGCAAAGTTTACTAAAACTGATGTCAGATTATAGAAATAACGATTCTAGCAGCTACTCTTCTCGCTGATGCACTTTGGCAGCATTGTTTCATTGTGAATATCATAGGACAGAGTTGCGGGAGCTTCCCCATGGGAATCCCGCTGCAACCTCAAATATTAGCATAAACAGCTGAGTTTCTGCCAGGTTTGGTGACCCTGCAAAGAGCTGCTGCAAGCTCGCTCGAGCTTGGAAAGCAGCGCTGTCCTGTAAATGACTTGCTGATCGTTCGTCCTGGCCTTTCGTACCCCTGGTGCAAGGTTGGAATAAAGGAAGCTAATAATTACATCTATTCCTCCAGATGTGGTGGTGGAGCCTGTGGGCAGGCGTATTGCTTGAATCCCATTTCCTCAAATTGATTTAAATTTTATGGGGTCTTTTTAATGAGTAGGACTGGTGGCTGCTGCCAGGAGCGTAGATGCCGGCATGGAAAAGTGACACTAATCATGTGTGCGAACCATGCAGAGTCTTTCCTCACTTTTTTTAATTCCTGCACCACAAAGGTCACATTTTGAAAGACTTTCTGTAATTCCTAGATAGAAACTAGCGAGGACAGACTCTTTCCAAAAGCCTTTCTTGGAGCTTCAGCACAGGTAGATCCGTGTGATGCTACACAGGGCTGAGCCTTGGCTCTCTGAGTCTTGACAGCAAGAGGCAAGCCCCGAGTCCCGCATTTGTTGCAACACAGGACCTGAACAAAACTTGGTTAGCTTCCAAATTCCTACATTTTCCTGCCTACTAAGCTGTCATACATCTGGAGCAGCTTGATTCTCCAGCATATATTTCCTGCGGAAAATTTGCTAAAGAAACTTGAACATGAAGTTACCTTTCTCTTCCACTGGTCTGGAAAAGGCACTGAACTTCTGATTCAAACGTGTCCAGCACCGTAACGTGGCGGGGAAGATCCTCCGGGCATTCACAGCTTCTTCAGGCACTGTCGTATTTGGATTCAGATATGCTGTAATTTGTTAACTTTCCCTCTGCATATGCTGTGTGTCTCCAGCAGACCTAGTTTTGGGGAAAACTTTGTAATGCGATTTTGCAGAATGCATTTTGCAGGCATCTCTAAAATAATAAGGGTTTCAATCAAAGGGAAGCGATTACAGGGGAAAAGGTGGGAGAAAAGTGAAATTGCTGTAAAGTTCAAAATGTTTCCAACAATTACTAGCGGTTTTCCAGTACATCTAAATGTTGCAGTTTGAATTATGTCTTCAAGCAGTTCTTGAGCCTTCACAATACAGATTTTCAGATATATTTGTTTATGACTGGGGCTTACTGCATAATGCAAATAATGTAGCAATACAGCAAGCGTGAAGCATGACATAAAAAATATGATTAATGTCAAGCTCACAGATCCAGTGTCTGCGTGATGCGTCCTCAAAGTGCCCTTCGCCTCTGAGTTACACATTTGAAATCAGGAAGACATAGCCTAATTTTCATTATCTTTGGATGCTCAGCAGTGTTTAATGAAACTTATGCATGCGTTTTCTCATAAAGATCAAATCTCACTTGGGGAACTTGATAGCTTTTCTTCAGTGGCTCTTAATTCTTTTGGCAAATTAGTGACTGAAGAAAACATGGTAGTGGTAATTTGAATTAAAAACAGCAACAACCTTTGATACAGAGCCTTACAAAGTCTTACTCTCAAAATTAATTCAGAATAGCTTGGGCATAAAAATTGCTATGCAAATTGAAAACTGCAAGCCTTAAGCATAACAAAACTGGACATGTATAATGTTTTCACAATCAAAAAGCCTTTCCTTCTCCATGGGAAAAACTTTACAAAACACAGTAACTCTTTGTTTGTAGAGCTGTGGTCCTGACATGAGAACTCAAGACTTTTTAGAAAAGTTTATAGACTCAGTAACTATACTAGACATGCAATCATGGTGTGGTTTCCTATACCAATGAATTCAGCCAAATCAGTGTTGCCTGACACTAGGAGTTCTAGATTTGCCTGGAATCTGTTATTCAGAACACCTTCAAGTCTCTGACAGACACACAGCTTATTCTCATTCATTGTTCTTGAAGTTTCAGAATCCCCTACATCAGATTCCTCTAGTTGATCCTGTGTGAATCGAATTATCGTTGATACCATTTATGATTAGTATAAATAAATAAATACATTTTATGCACAGGGTGCCAAGTTTTTAGACATGTTCTTCTCTGTTCCTGTCTGCATACCTGAAGAGGATCCCTAATTTTCAAAGGAAAAGCCTTCCCAGCAACCCTCTTTGAAGTATGTTAAAGACACTTTAGAAATGCAGGTATTATTAATCACTATTATGTCACTGGACTGCTGAGCATTTTCTGCATCTCCAGAGCCTGTGGCAATAAGGCTCAGATGTTTTTCCAGAAGCAATTATATCTTCAGACATATATATCTTTGTAGTTAAATACACTTTATTATGAACATATATCAAATTAGATATGTATTTTCAGGTGTAGTTGTTTTGGACAGTGATACATTGCAGTGCAGTAATCACGACTTAAACAAATAAGAGATATTCCTCCTTTGAAATGTTTGCAGAACTACTCAGTCCCTTCTGTAACATAAATAAACAAGGCAAGAGGTTATATGGATAGTCAACACTCCAAAGTGGCACAACAGGACGGATCTTCCCAATGCCAGGTAAAGGGCAGGTTACTTCTAACAGAGCTGCAGTGATTGATGCTAACTGCTTGCAATTGAGGAGGCTTTATCTAGGGGAAAAGGCTGACTCCTTTGTCTAGAGAGGTGAGAAAACAAACACTGTCTTCCGAAGCAAGTATCCTCCCAGAAAAACAGAGAGGAAGTGAAGCTGTCAAGAGAACAATACTTTTGCCCATGCATTATAAGGTCCAAAGACCAAAAGGGTCAAGTCTTCCTGAAACTGAGGACTGACTTTTTGACCTCCAGAAGCAGTTCAGTGTTTTAAGTTCATCCGGGGGCCTGTCATTCAGACACAAGACAAGTTTGGTAGGGCTGGACATGGAGCTGCATCTGCCCCTCTGCCCACCTGGAGACCTCACTGTGAGCCAACTCAGGCTGCTCAGATTAGAGATGATGCTCAGGAACATCTCAGGGATTAGAGATGTCTCAGGAAACAGTAGTTTACTGTAACTGAGGGATTTTTGAATGTGGTTGGACATTTATTAATACCCCTGTTTGAAGTTTGTTCAGCAGTGAGATCCCATGTGGATAAGACCCAACTGTGAAAAAAGTTACCAATATGCTTTATCCTTGTTTTTATGGAGTCTGAGTTTTGTTCAAAGACCCCACAAACGTGCAGCCTTGGGTGCTTCCTATTCCAACTATCTTTGATACAAGGCTTGGAGGAAAGCTTTGAAGATGGGTTTTTCCATGGCTCTAGCATTTATCAGAAGGGACTCGTTACACAGTTGTCCTTTGATGAAAATCTGTGGGCTTCCCAGCTTGGTGAGGACAGTCACGCATCAGCTGTGTTTGCAACCAGAGCTGGCAGGACAGAACCAAGCTCAGATACAGAGGTCATTTAGCCATCTGCTAGACTGTCCAGTGGACTGATTTGCTCTGGTGCAGTCCTGGCTTATGCCTCTCAGGCTCGGTTCCCTCGGTGTCTACAAGTGAGCATCTCATGGGCTGACCCAGCATGCATGACGGGAGCCTGTCTGGAGGAGAAGCTTGCTTTGATGAGACAAGGCAAGGCAAAATCATAAGACACTTCTTCCCACCCCGCTTCCCACGCCATCTGTGGTGATGTTAATTTTTAGGTTTCTCCATGAGCACCTTCAGTCACACTCCACTGATTCCAGTTGGTGGTCTTCAGCTCCATGATATACAGCCTCTTTGATACGATGTATGGTCAAATGACGTGCAAACGTGGACAAAGATTGCATTACTGCTTTGTTGCAGGTGGCAAACACTACTTCATGTGGTAAGTTTCCCTAGTCAGGATACGGTCAACAACTTACTCATGGGAAATGCTCAGTAATACTTGCTCTCACCAGAATTTAGTTGTCAGACCCAGAAATATACTCACTGCAATACCTAAAGCTGGTTCTGTGCTGAAAAAACTTTCCATTTAATACTTTAACTGTCATTTTCAAGCTCTGAATGAGCACTTGACTGTGCCAGCTCTGCCTGAGTGTACTCCATTACCTGAGACATACTTGAGGATACTACCTGAAAGACACTCATCCCTCTCGCCCCAGCCAACACTTCAACCAGTGGGATGCTCCCTCTGACTCAAAATCTCTGTCCTGGCCCCAAATTATCTTCTTGCCCCATGTGTTTCCATGAAAATTTTCCATGTTTATGAATCTGCATTTTCTCATGAGAAACTGCTACATCAAAACATTCCCCATCAATCAGCTGCAGTTTTGTTTCACTTCAAACGCAAACGCTATGGCAAGACCTTCATGCTGGGAAATTTTTAAGTCAGATGTCTTGTCTTGAATGTTAAAAGGAGCCATTTTGGGGGTTTTGTACACAATAGATAATGCCCAGCATTAAGTATTTGAGGTAAACCACATTAAACTAGAATAACATCAACAGTATGCAACATTTAGCACTGCCTGAATTGTGACCCAGAGCCATAATTTTTTTCTCATCATAAACTGTGGTGTCACCAAAATGTTGACAGTCTAGAATTGTGCTTAAACCCATATACTTACTAAACACCCCTTATTTGCTTGCAAATAAAACAGCACATATGTTGTGGGGGGAGGGTGGTAGCTGCCGGCATGCTGGATTGTTAGCCTGTTTGTCTGCATAGGGACAGTACAGAAGATGCTTGGCTCTGTCTAGAAACCTGGATGTGGTTCTCGTTGTAGGCATGTGCTGACTCCCACGTAATGTTGCAAATAGGGACCTGGCTTCTCTAACTGGAGAAGCAAAGACAGCCATGTGAAAGGTTACCCATATCCTCACCATGTCTTGGAGGAAAATATACCTGCCAAGGCAAGCGGGAAGAGAAGGTGGAAGCACAACACCATCAAAAAAGGTATTTGACGGTAAGGTACCCTCTCCAGATGAGGACATGTGAAATTGTTCAGCCCTGTCTGCTCAAAGTCACAGCTTTTCCCATAGGTGGCTGTAGACTGTGCCAGAGGAGACAGTCTTTGGGTCACAGACCTTTGCGTCAGATACATTTGGGATATAACTCTTAGATGGTTTATCGCCATGGACAGTACTACCAGGATAGTTATATTAACACTCTGACAAAAGTAAAGTGGGCTGTCCTCTTCCAAAGCAAGTTCATTATCCGTGTTGAGATAAGGTTTAGTGCCCCTCAACATCACAATTCACATCTTACTACAACAGACCAAAAACCTCTGGCTTCTCCAAACTGTTTTCCAAGGCTCCCTTCAGCTTCAGGCACACACCCATTTCATGTTCACAGGATTTTCTTTTAGCTCTCATAGCAAAAGGCTTATTTATTTACAAAAATGAAAGACAAGCTAGATTTTGAGATGTATGCATTTACTGCAGATCAGACAACCAGTCCAGTCTAAGCTCTCAGAAATAGTGCTAAGCCTTTTATCTCGAAACCGGGCTACCAGTGATAAAGCATTTTCGCCCAGTGTGTGTGCAAATTTGTGCTACTTTAAATCTGGTGATATCACATGTCTCTCTGCGGACTGTCATTCCAAGCATGGAGCTAGAAGATGTTAAACAGCAGCTACAAAGATTAAACATTTAAAATCAGCAGGTCTGGATAACCTGAACCTGTGATCTTTAAGACAGCTAACTGAAGAGAACCAAGGAGCAGAAATGATGATTTTCAGCATGCTGGCAAACTTCCAGCAGTTCCTAGAAGACTGGAAGAAAGTCAATGGCATGTCAGTATTTTAAAGACCTGTTGCAGGAAGCTTGGATATTACAGGCGTACCAGAACTATTTGGAACCAAAACAAAATGTTGAATTGTGAGGATAGGACTTGATTTTAAGGATAGAAAAAAAGCCGTTTCAAATCAAAATTGGTTTATGAAAAACAAATCTTGTCAAAGTGAAATAATATCTTTTTGTAATGAGACTGACCATTACTGGAGACAAGTTATTAAAGGGTAGGAGAACACAATATTACAGTTTTTGAAGAAACTCTAAAGCATCAGATATTTCATGTTTAGACTGAGACTGAAAGAAGACAAATACTTCAGTTGCTTAGCCAATTCTTACAGAAATAGCTCTTGTGTTCCAAAATGAGTAAACACTTGTGACAAAACCTTCTGTCCTTTGCTATCAATTTTGAAACACAGCAAAAGGTAAGATCCATATTGCTCATCCATGTTAATGTATTTCTGCATAAATGAGGCAAAAACTAATGACAGCAGGATAGTGATGGCTTTGATTGCTGCTGGGCAGCTCAAGTTATGCAAATATACAAATACTGTTTCAACAGATAAGTAAAGGGCAGTGGCAGGTAAGTTCACCAATAAGCCTTTGTTTGGGATGTTCTTCCTCATATATTCTCTCTTAAATAGTCAGGCTGTGGCATGATGCTCCAAAATAAATACAAGTTAGTCATCTGCTGCACATCAGCAGCATGCACCAGATGTTTGAAAGCTCTGAATACATTTAACATGCCATTTTACAGTGTCTGGGTGTTAAATAGGGTGAAAATTTTGGGCTCCATGGGGGAATGCACAATGACTGTCTTATCTATGAAGGATTCATTCAATTTGTGGCAGAATGGCTGCGTTTCCCCACTGCTAGAGAAAGTGGAGGAAATTAGTATGGTCACACTCTTACTGAAGAGGATGGGAACAGGCCTCTGTGTGTAGAGATGTTGGGTTTACGTTGGTTCAAACTCACTAGACATGTAAATTGAGAAAAGTGAATTAATCCTGTGTAGACATTCCCAAGTGGAATGAAATCGGTCTTATTGCATTTTGATTTAATTCACTGGTGGGTGTAGCAATCGCTCCTCACTCTCAGCTGAGTTTTCACTAGCTGATAGCAGTGCTTCCTGTTACTGATGACCTCATGAAATGCAGCAACAGTCCAATGAACACAAAGGATCTATGTAAGAAGTTGCTGCTCCTTGGCTACAAGTTGCCGCCATGAAGGTGAGATGTGTGGAGTTTATTTCACTTTTCACTGGTCTGGAAAGCCCAGGTTTAGGAGGATCATAGAACCATATAGAATCATAGAATGGTTTGGGTTAGAAGGGACCTTAAAGATCATCTAGTTCCAACTCCCCTGCCATGGGCAGGGACACCTTCCACTAGACCAGGTTGCTCCAAGCCTCATCCAGCCTGGCCTTGAACACTTCCAGGGATGGGGCATCCACAGCTTCTCTGGGCAACCTGTTCCAGTGCCTCACGACAGCTCCCACGGCTGTCCATGAGGTCCTACCACACAAAAGGGTGAATGGACCAGACTACAGCTAGTCTGAAGTAAAACATCCACGAACTTGTGTAGTAAATATACCAGGTCCTCCGCCCCAGAACTGATGTGCTTTGCTGTCCACTCTTAGTGCGCTGTGTGGTGTGCTCACAGTGTCTAAACATCTCAGCAAATTGCATTTGCTGTCTTCCAGCTGTAACCGAAACAGCTGCATACCCACCTATTCTGTACAGAAAAAAGGGACAAAAAAGGCCTTCAGATATATCTTGAAATAAAATGAAGGAGGTATGGAGAAGAGGCACAGAAGAGAGCAACAAAACACCATGAAGCATTCCTCAGATAGAAGTCTTGAGTTCCAGCCCATGGAGCATTTTCTGCAATGGGCTTGCTATTCCTTTCCATAACCTCTAGTATCTCTGACTAAATGCAATAATTTTCTAATGCACCTGCAGAACTGGGTAAGCAAGTGACAAGCATAACATCCAATTCTTTTTCATCAGGAAAATGGAACCTTACATAAGAATATTTTTCCAAAAGTGGCTTCTTCAAAAAATACTAACATTTTTTGGAAGGCTCTAAGTTGGATAAAACTCACAAGATTTTCATTTCTCAGAAGTGCTCGAGCTATGATCTGTTCAGTGCTTAAAAACTGGGGGAAATTCTAACCAAAAAAACCTAGCGTGATTTTCTTTTTTGCTTATGCATAAATCTTACTGGGAACAGGATCCGTGTTAAAAGAAAACACAGGTGGTCTTCTCTGAAGTGCTACAGTTTACTACAACTGCCACACAGTAAATTTATGAAAATTTTATAAGAGCAAAAGTGGAATGTGTGAATTTAGATCCAGAGGTGAAACAGAAATGGAGGAGGATGTTGGCAGTTTTTATTACACTTGTAAAGTAAAAAAGGAGCGATTTTTAATTCACATTTTTAACATACCTAGCTTTTAAAAAAATAACAATTGAAAAAGAGAGAGAAAACATTATGTGCTTCTAGTGTGATAGAGGTAAGTAAAATCTACATGCATGAATGCAGAAGCAGGAGCAGATGCAGAGATAGTATACTATTTAGAAAAAGCTAATTGGGGGAAACCTATGAAAATATTTAGGTGATGTTCGTGTTCACTTCCATGTTATTAGTTAATAGATATGTAATGAAAATTCAGATAAGAAACAGCACTAAAACTCCAAAGCTGTTGCTTCTGATACTGCTGTCTACCTTCTTAGCAGCTGGGATTTTGTGCATGGACTGTTCCCTTGGCAGGCAGAGAAATCCTTTTTGTTATATTTTCTCTCTCGCCTGCTTGCTGCTTCCTGTCTGCATGTGATGACGGGATGTCATTTCAACGCACAGCGTTGAGACGTCTGACAACAGCCACTACGCCATCCCAGTCTGAGCTACTTTCACTGCCAGAACCAGGACACCTTGAATAAGAAAACATCCAACCCGCTCTCTAACACACAGGAATTTTCATCCAGATGCTGCAGGTGTGGGAATGCACCGTGTGCGGTCGGGAAAGGAGCGGGCGCCTGGCTACCAGCTGATGTTGTCTGTGAAGCTGTGCCGGTGCCACCAAGCACATAGGTCCCAAGCTCTTCCCAGCTGTGACATGAAAAGTTTGGAGAAGGTTCTGGTGCATGCATGAAGCCTCAGAGGGCTGGGACGGTCCGGCGTGGAAAGCGAGGTTTCTCTTGTCTTTCAGACCACGGAGGTTAATGACTTCCACTAGATTCCTTGCCCTGCGTCCATGCATGTCGATGGCAAAATGCCACATGGTAGGATGCTCTTAGAGTTTTATATTGCAAGTAGAAGTCTCTTTTGCAAAAAGTTGTGCTGACTATTACTGCTTAATTAATTCTAATTTTCATTAACCCATGGTATTTACTTGGAATACACCGAATTGTCTGGTGGTGTGACTTTTCTCTTAACCTGTTATACTGGCCGGCGCGGTACAGTTGGCTGCTACGGTGTCATGCAGAGCACTGGTACCTCAAAATGCCAGGAGCGCCCAGCAGCGAGGGTACGTGGGGCAGAAATCTGAGAGGTCACTTACACCACTCCACTGTCCTAAGACATTTTCAACTTTCCCTGAACTATCTATCCATCAGGGAGGTTTGTCCAGGCGCGTTGCTAGGGATCCCTTGCCTCCTTCAGCAGTGTCTTCCAACATTTCATCACTGACAACAGTTTTCCTACTGCCTAATCTAAATCGCTCTTGCTGCAGCTTAAGCCCCTAAACCTCTTGCCTTCTCCACCTGGGCTGAGAGGAAGAGTTTGCTCTCTTCTCATTCCAGCTACTTCTTACGTATCTGAAGACTGTTATTATGTCTGCCTTCCATCTTCGCTTATTGAGGCAACCATGACAATAGCAATGTTCTTTCAGGTTTGTAATCAATAGGCACGGAAAGAAAAATCAATCAGATTGACTTCTTGAGGCAAGTGAATTCTTTGGCCTACTTTGTAGCAATGAGATTTCTGTACTGACCAGAGTATTGTTCTGTGTGCGGGGGACAGGGAGGCGGGAATAGCTCTGAGCCGTGCAAATTGGGAGAGCAAGTGAACACTGGTGCAAAAATACCTATTTATCAGTGGGGGATTTTTTATGGTACTTTTCTAAGGCTGTTGAAGAAACAATTTTCAAACGTGCTTAGCCATTAAGTGTAAAAAGAAAGACAAACCCAACCTCTAAAGAGATTCCATCATCTTAAAAAGTTTTTCCCGTCTGCTCTTTTTAGGGACTCTAGCGTGGAGCCACAAGTCCTGTTCATGCAAGACAATGCATGAAAGGAAGGGATATGGCAAAGGTGTCTTTTGAAAGATCACATTCACCCGAATGAAGCCAGCAAAGCAGACTCAGCGACACTCGGGCCAAGCTGCTGGCAGTGTGGAGGTCCTCTGCATTTCACACACCACATCCTGCCAGCACAGACTCTGACATGGTTACCCCAAACTCTCAGAGGCAATTTTTCAATATGGACAAAGAAAAAGCAGCACGAAGTAATTACTATATGGGTTTAGTTCACATATGCGTCATCTGACCCTTAAAATAAAAGCTTAAATGGAAAAGGGTCAGAATGCGACAAAAGCTACGGTGATAAGTGATGTGAAGGGCTACAGTATAATTAGTATTAGGTTGTATTAAATTGAATAGTTTTATTGTGAAGTCATTGATTGATGCAACATTCAGAAATTTTATACAAATTAAAGCTTCAGAGTCTCATTTCAGTACTGGTTTTATTTTTTAAGTCAGTCAGTCATTGATGAAGACAGCATATGCTGCCATGCTAATCAATTCATTATTCCATGCAAATACCAGCAAATAAATTTAAATATGATTAATTGAATTATGTTAATACTAACACAGATGCATGCACTTCCGTTAACTTGAAACAGGGTATAATCAAGTAATTAGAAAATAGCCTCTGGATATTGTGAGATTTTTAAGGAACGCAAAGACAGTAAAATTCTGGGGACTGAGTGATGACTGTACACTCACAAGTGCAACAGATCCATTAACAAAACAACCAGCTTTTCAACTTACTGTTGGCTATAACCAGTGTGTTTCTCAACTGTAATGTAAGATAAGAACACGACAGTTATTAATTTCAATGACTCATTAAATAATAGAGAACAAGTACATATAGCTTTATCTCATCTCTATAACCACCATAATCAATGTTCCCACAACTTGAAGGAACACTCTGTTGTCATTGACTGTCAAAATAAGCTACAGCTGAGAACTGGCTAGGTTTCTGATTAAAATAATCTGGCAAACTGAAGGGAATTAACCCTGTAGTGAAAACGATGCACTCACTTCAATGGGTAAAAGCGGCTTGTTAAGTGCAATGCTCTGGCCAGTGCTTCGATAATATTCTGCAGAGCAATGCAAGGACGAGGGTCAGTCTGTCACCTTCTTGGTGCATGAGGAATTGCAGGGCGTAGGATTTAGCTTGGTTTTGCACATATACATTCACCCACGCAAATAATCAGAGAAATACCCGCTGAATCTATTTCAAAATTACTTTCGCTGGGTGCCATAACATCATTTTCATTGGTTTCACTGAAAAATACTAATATCCCATAACACAATAAATTCTATTTGTGAAGCTTATGGCCCGCCAAAACAATATGTTAGTACAATTTGTCACGACAATAGCCTAATTTGCCTGTTTAAGGAAAGAAAACATAATCCACTGGCAACATGCAATATATTTTATTTTCCCTATGACAATTAAGGCTGTATAATGAAGAAGAAATGCATGCCTACAGCGAGGCCTCTAAAGAGCCATGGCAGATTTGTGCTCAGTTTTACCTCTGACAAGTTTTTCCTTAATCTTGCTGTGTCTTTAAAATTGCGGTAATGCTACTTTCTACCACTCTTTGTCTCGTGTTTGGACTGCAGCTCTTCAAGGCAAGAGCTGTCTCTTTTTATGTGCAGTACTGCCAACTTAAGATGTTTTTCACATGTCTCGTGATATTTGATGTTTTCCCCAGCTCTTGTCATTATGTGAGAATCTCAGCATTCATTTAAAAAAGAAAAGTTCCAGCCCTAATGGCTGTAGATAAAAACTCAAATATGGGCCATGCTTATACTGTAAGCCTCAAAGAGTACAAAAAAAGAGGATAACAAATAACTGGAGTCCTGTGCTTTTATAGCTACTGGTAGATCCGTGTGTGCTGGTCCACCTTCAGTTGATTATTTGTGAACTATCCATTTTGGGGTTGCTCCCTCAGTATATACAGTACAGAAAACAAGGCTGTTGTCACCTTCTGGGGCTGACGGAGCAGTTGGAAAAATCCCCATGGTGGGACCTCAGTCTTGCCTTTGGACACGCGAGTATGGACCCCTCCTTCTGGGACTAAGGCTACTGGAGGTGGTTTGGCTCCTTACGTCTCCGTGCTTGGGAAAGGTAAATTTTGCTCCTGTGTGATCTAGCACGCTGTTAGTAATGAGCGTATGCCACTGCCTTGCTCCTACAAGAGACTCGGCACTAGCATCCCCTCAACACCTCCTCTTTCTCTTTAGAGCAGTTCTTTTTCTCTCTGGGTGTGGGTAATTTTTCTGTAGCAGTCTTTGGCACCACGCACGCTGTCTGCAAGGACCTACTTCTGCTGCTGGTCCAGCCCTGACAACTCCGTGGTGTTCAGCTGATAGGAGAGCTGTTTGCTCACCACTTCTCTGATGTGAAGCCGTTATGTCACGACTCCCTGGCAATGTTATTCTTGCAAGGGCAGCTTCTCCTTGCTAATCAGGTGGTGCCATCCTACCTGTAGAAAAAAAAAATACTCCCCTTTCTACACTTAGAGATTCAAGAGGCACTTCTCCAGCAATACTGTGTTTTGAAGAAAAACACTCTGAAAAGGGATGGAAATCCAGGGGGAAAAGAAAACAAGGGAAGAATCAACATTCTTGCTCAAAGAGAAATATTTTTCATTGCGTGCTGCATCCAAAAGAAGGGAAAGAAAAAAAAAATTTTGTTTTCCCTTAAGCCTTGTTTTATTCACAGCAGCAGCTTCCTTTTCTCTGTGGCAAAAGCAGGTATGTGTATGTACCATTTGGACCCTCGTCCAGCTAGGGCTAGTAGTTTTCAATACAGATTTCTCTTGTGGTGAGTTACCTTTCCCACTAGGCCTCGATGACATTGGTTTTGGCAGGAGATGTGTATTCTTTCCCCTTTGCAGCTTCTTGTACGGAGGGGCACTGCGAATCCCAAGCAGTTGCAATACCTGTGTTTTCGTATTGGCAGCATGACTGTTGACTGTGGTCTGCGGGAGAGCTTAACCGGTTTTGTGATTTCAGCTGCAGGAAAGTAACTTGATCTGTTCCTGCAAGTTTTACAGTAGCTTCACGCTGACAATCCAACTGAGGAAGGAATATGCTTCTGTGACTCCAGTGCAGCACTTCTTCTCCATGCGGTACTCAAATTGGCAACCTGGTATGGAAATCATGCCTTTCACCTCAGCTTCTCTGTCTGAAATCGCACTTAATTTGCTGTTTTAAAGAAGTATGAGATCCTTTGAAAGAACACACAGGATACCTTATAAGCAAAATACTGATGATCTTTTTTGATTTTAAGCAACATGAACTTGCTGACCGAGAGCTTATGGGTCAAG
>NW_010248658.1:0-59733 GCF_000690775.1 Eurypyga helias
CACTGTAGGCTTCTTCTTTTTTTTTCTTTTGCCTCATTTTGTCCAGAAGCTTCTTGTTCATCTGCACAGGGCTGCGGCTGTTCTTACCTGACTTCCTCTTCATTGGGATACATTGCTCCTGAGCTTGGAGGAGAAGGTCCTTGAATACTTGCCAGCTTCCTTTGCCCCTCTTCCCTTCAGGGCTTCATCCCATGGAACCTTGCCAATCAGTTCCCTGAAGAGGCGGAAGTCTCCTCTCCTGAAGTCCAGGGTAGTGAGCTTGCTGCGCACCTTTCTCACCTCCATAAGGATCTCAAACACCACCATTTCATGGTCGCTACAGCCAAGGCTGCCCTTAGCTTCACATTCCCCACCAGCCCCTCCAGAAACTACTGAGTACAGTTTTTTTGGTAAAATACTTACAGATCCACGAAAGAAATAAAAGAAAATAATAAAAGAAAACAACATGTTTTGACATGGAATTGACTTTTGCCAGCTGGAAACATTAACTGTGTGCAGCAGTCTTCCTGCTAGTACAGCAATAGTGCACACTGCAGTTATTCCTGGGACAGTTCATGATAGCTCCACGTACAGGATGAAGCTGAATAAGAATTTACACTCCTTGCATGCTCTGTTAAGTTAGCCCATACTTTCCTTTAATTCTTGGTGTCTGCTTGCAATTGTGTTGCGTTACAAGTTATAGGAGCCTGACACTGAAGGGAAAGGCAAACTAAGTTAAAGCATGAAGCCATTTGTTACTCTAATAAGCCCATATTTATGTGACTAATCCCATCAAGTTGGTTGCATAATCGTTATGCAGCCAACTTAGAAGTTACCTTCAAGAGTTAATTTACTCGCTAAGGTACATCAGTCTTAGCACTGCTAAGGATTGTATTGTTGTTCCAAACAAGGTGGTGCATTCTGCTTTCTCTATAATCATCTGCTCCTCAATGAATAGAAGGCAGCTGATCTGGAGTGAGGATTGTTGTTCAAACACCCAACTACCTGCAATTTTGTTCTCCAGAACTGAAGTTAAAATCAGGCTCACTCCAATGAGCTTTTGCTACTTAAGTCAAAATATAGAAATTCATATATCCACTTAACAATATTTTATGTAATATTTATAGTTTATAAAGGGAAAATGTGGTTTATATGAAATATGCTCTTTAAGTGAATTCAAGGCAAAAAAAAAAAATTAGCAGAAGAGCTATAAATATATTACTGGTGGATAAAGCGAAAGAACATATGTAGGGTTTTTCCCTCCTTTCTGAAGAAAGAAAACAACTACAGTGAAAAGAATGATGCGTTGAACTAGCTTGTGACCAAGGGAATGCAGAATAAAGCAGCAGGAAAAAAACAACTTTGTGACACAGGGTTAGCAGTTATCTTAAATGTGTAAGTATGTGTTTCTACATTTTCTGGGTAATCGCTCATAGGGTAAGAGTGTGTGTTCAAAATTCTATTCATCTTGCACTTGCATTTAACATTTTAAAAATTCATAAGGAAGAAATTTTTTATTGTCCTCATGCAGTGGAGATGAAATCCAGAGGCTTACAGAAGTCAGGAATCTCGGTAGGAAAGAAGGAAAAGAACATTTGGTAGTAATCTTTAAAACTAGAATTATTCACTAAATTCATAAAGCAAGCATCTAGAACACTTTTGTTCCATGGAAAAATAATAATATTGGTAGAAGAACGGTAGTCTTTCAAGAATAAAAGAAAAAAGAGGTTGTTGATGATACCCAGCAAAAACTGTGATTTACATCTTGGATCTTGTGGTGTTTGGTAGGGTGTTTCAGTCCTGTTTTTTGTATTGCTCAAAGTCTGTGAAAAAGCTACTGTCTTATCTTGAGGTACAGGCTGAAAATATATTGGCTGTTATGCTTCATTGTATGTGGGACTGGGGATATGGGTCTGGTTTGCATTTCATGAATGTTTAGGGTTCTTAGTGACAGGAAAACATCTCACAAGGTCTTTCATGCTGAGTGCAGAAGGGAACCTGACTGCACTTCAGTTAAAGGGTAAATGAGCTGGTTTCTTGTACAAGGGATCACACATTGAGTGCAGATAGCAAATTCTTTCAGTTTTGTGAGAAGCTAAGGACAATTACCAAAATATGACGTCTGAAATGTGTTTGGATGAGGAAGTCTTAGGAATGTCTGCGCAACTTCACTGTTTCAAGTGAATTGTGTGAGAGTTGGATCTGGTGCAGGCTGAGGTGGGGAGAATGGAATTTGACTCTGAGTTGGGGGGCTTTTTTGGTATGTATTTTCCTCAGCATAATAGGTATCTGAGCCTGGAAGCTAATTTCTCATCAGGTATCTGTATTTTTATATGTGATTTGAGAAGTATGGCATTAAGATTTATTTTCAAGTGGGCTGTTCTGTATTGATGTTGAATCGGTTAGAGAACAGAACCCTGAAGAAATAACTTGTTTTGCCAAACCTAATTCAGATAAAAGAACAAGGCCACACAGGTCATTGTTATTAGATGACCTGGGTTAGTCAGTTTTGTTCTGTAACACAGGTGTGGTTAGTCTTGGAAATTATTAGTGTTCTGACTGGTGAAGCAGCAGTTTGCATTTAATCATGAGGAAAGATTATTTTTTTACAGTGACACATGTAATGTAGTACGTATTTGTCAGGTTAGAATAGGCTTAAATCCCATTTCTTCCTAGGAAATGCCTGTTTAAAACCAAGTCCATGTTTAGTATTTTCCATGAGTAGAGATGCTTTTCTGAACCTGAACATCAATTCCTTTGTTTATTTTCATTTTATTGCCTGACAAATAGGGCTATCTGTGTACCAAAGACCATGAAAATCAGTGGGAATATTCCTGTTAACTGCAAGAAGCTGTGGAGGAGGCATCATTATACTCGTAGTAGGAAGAGGGTCATAGGCACATAAGAAGTAAGATAAATAGAAATGCCCACATTTGATTAATCGTAATGATAAGTTGTGCTTGTTCTGCATAGACTGAAACATTCTGCCTGCTTTGTCTGCGAGCTAGGATGAGTTAAACACTAGAAAGGATTAATTATTTGATAAATATTACCATTATTATCTAAATAATTTATTTGAGTATGGATACTGTAAAAATATTAATTGAATTGTAGTCATGGAGAAATGGCAACATCTAGGGAATAATATATTCACAGAACAGTATTGCCAAGGTCTGCCTGCAGCACAAAACACTAGAGTCTTGTTCTGCTTGAGAAGAATGTCTTGAGAGAGATGAAAGAATCTAATCTGCATTCTTTCTCTATAGTGCCAGAAATAATCAGCTTTAAGTTAGGTTTGCAGACATATACCTGGTTTTGGTAATCTGATTAAATGTTTTTAAGAATACACTTTTAAAAAACTTTACAGTATATTTTATTTTTTTTTTTTTTTAGGAAAGAGGAATAACTAAGAAATACTTGTTACTCTCTATCTAGAAAATAATGTTCTTCTGTTCGTATGTTTAGTTTAGTATTATTATTATCATTAATACTATTAAGTTGTTATATGCTGGTTTTCATCCAGGAATAAAAAATGGCTTAGGAAAATTCATCTCAGCTCTGTGTCACAGTAAGACTCATGAGGTGATTAAAGCAAGAACATCAATGTAGAGAGAGAACCCTTATGTTCCAGGCCAATACTTCAAGCAATCAATCAATCGATCAATAATCAATGAATCAATCATTATTCATTTTGGATGCACTAGGTCCATCACAGTTCATCCAGGAATACACAGCAGATCACAGCTAGTGATCAAGCGGTATATTTCCAAGAACAGGACATCTAGAAACAAAACAAAGAACTCCTCAAGTCTGAGTTTTGAATACTTCTAGGGAGGCCAAAAGAGCACTATGGCAATACCTACAAGCTCTGCAAAGATTTTATGTCTGTTACACAGTAAATGCTGCATAAAAAAGTACTTGAGGCATTATACGGAGAAGTTGTATTACCATAGCATATCTATATTTCAGTCAGAACAAGGGACGTAAACCTGTTTTATGTGTTTCAAAATAGCTTCAGTTGGCAACATACTAAATGTTACTGCTTACTAGTTGGATGAGTTCATGCATTCACTAGAAGACACAGTTAATACACAGAATATTTGTAGTACGGGAAGTGAGGGAGAAGGATACATTCAATAACATTATAATTATTAACCTCAAGTGTTTTGATCAAGTTAGCCATAACACTTCAGTAGAACAATCAGTAGAAATGTATTCTTATATAGAGTGATTGCTATGTGGGAGTTATACATCTGGGAGCATAGAAAAATACTGTGTATTTTGATGCTGTTCTGGCTTGAACTTAAGTGGTTATACAGGCTTTTTTTTTTAATTTGTCCTGATATCTGTATTATATGAGTGATAATGTTTTAAGCTTTTGATATGTGCCAATCTGTCTTAATTGAATTATGGTCACAAACATAGAGAAAAAGTCTTATGCCAGTTCATTTAAGAAAAAAAAAAAAAAAAAAAAAAGAGGATGAACATTTGTGTGTTAAACAGAATGAGTTATACAGAATCCGTTTCTGTATCCCTACCATCAGCCATTTCCTCATCAGCACAACTTATTTGAGTATGCCTTTTAATTAGAGTCAAATGTGTACACATTGCAGCCACAGACTTTTAAAGAGTGACCTGCAGACTAAACTTGTTGCATGTAACTAATTCTACTAAATTCAAATTTTGCCTTAGTTTTTAGTAAAGTTGATGACATAGAGGTGGTGCAGCTGGTGGAAAGTAGTGTATGGATCGGCATATTGCCACATCTAGAGTTAAGGCAAAGAACAAAAAATGTTCTTTGTCCAGATTAGAACCACATGAATAGCTATACATTTAATAGTGATTTTTATTTTAACTGTAATACTTGAAAATAATTTTAATAGTTCTTTAGTACTATTATTTAGTTTCCATATGACTGAAGAATGACAAACGTAGCAAAGACACCATTTAAAGTGTGGAGGGGGATAGAGGTTGCAGGCAGCTGTGTCCCTGTTAGTCTGACCTTAATAATATGAAAGACTTTAGAAGAAATCGTGAAGATGTAGCAGATCTGACTACAATACTAAACACACAGAACATGCAGTATTCCTTTTTCAAAGGAAGAAAACAGCAACTGTACTAAAACCAGACATACTAAACTAATTAATAACTGAAGGAATGCAGATGAAAGCAGACAGAAACCATTAAAACAGCTCTTTTTTTTTGGACAAGGTTAAGGATCATATAAACTTTATTAGTACTTCTTTGTGATTTTTACGCTTTTGTAGTGAATGTTCCAATTCTATATTCTTGCCAAATCACTTATTTCCAGTGACCAGTGATCTTACTATTTTTTATTTCAATATATTTTTTAGTTCGGAGTATAGATGTAAGTAAAATGACCCTTTTTAGCTGAACTGGAAGCCTTTGTATCTTTTCAACACATATATGTGCTTAAATCTTTGCAAGGCTGACCTACATCTTGATAAATAATCCTCAGGTTGAAAAATTCTTTGGGACTTGTCTATAGCAGATTCAGTATTTCAGATTTCTGTTGTTACTGTTGGTTGAGTTACCTTTACTTTCCTATTTTAATGTTGGTGCAGCGATGAACATTTACCTTCACAGAGTGGTTGTATCAGCGGTACAGAAGGTTTGTTGTAAGGTGACAGCTTGTAGCCATCAGAGATTAGGAGTTTTCCGTGTCACATCACTCAAGTTAGGGCGTTTAGACACAAATTGTTCCTCATGTTTCTAAATTTAGAAAAACACAATCTGCCTGGATGCGTCAGCAGTTTGAAACAAAGTAAGGCAAAATAAGTTACCTCTTGTGAATTCTAGTTTTCTGTAAAGAGAGAACTGTAAAGAAGTTATCAGTAAAATATGAAAAGCAATTTTTTTTTTCCTTTTTCTTCCCAAGCTTTATTGTCTGTTGGTTTTTAAGCATAGTTTGTTTTTCTGCCTACCTCTCTTAAGTATGGCGATAGATGTGAGGATGTAACGTTCAACAGTCTTGCAATCTTTTAGAACAGATTTCACAACATTTTACTTCCACAAAACATCAGAGAAGTCTTCCACTGCAATTTCTGTTGTGCGTTTTTGAATGTTCAGTATTGTGTTCAGATCCTATTTCCCAGCTCACTGCCACAGGTCTGGAACAAAGCTCTTGATTCTAATGAACAGGTGAAGTCACAGGAGAGAAATTTTATGGCCACAGACTTGTTCTTACAGACTGACAGGTTATTTTAATCATCAGCCAAAGGTTAGAGGCCCCTGCTTGTTACTGCAACCTTCTCCACCTTTGGGAGCAATGTTCAGTGACATTAAGGAACTTTATGACAAAATGATACCACCTAATGAGCTACAAGATAGCAACCATTTAAGATGGAGGCTAACACTGAAAGAGACTGGAGTTCTTTGTCTCTTCTTCCTCTTCAGTTTGCTAAGTTAGTGCTAGTTTGTGCCTGTCTGTTGATGTCTCCAGAGTGAGCAAAGGGCAGCTATGCTGCAGCTGTAGCAACTCAGTGCCAGCTACCCCATTGCCCAAAGGGGAAGTAATTTGCTTGATCTTTTCACCAGGTGTAGCATACCTTCTCCTCCATTAGGATAATTAAATCTGTTCCACCCCGTCCTTCGTTCCTCTACTCGCTTGCTTATGAGAATGTGTGTGCATGTGTGTGTATAGCCAAACAAACCCTAACATCTCATCCCATCATTGTCTCTTTGGGAATGCTGCAGTAATAATATTTCTTTGTTTTTGCTTTAAAGTTTAGAACTAGCCGTAGTCTGGACTTTAACATGTAAGTAGTCCATTTCATAAAGACATGACTCATTTAGTAAATACATGATCCGCTTATGAGTAGCAGTGACATTTTGTAGGTAAGGAGAACATAGGCTAGAGTTTAGCTGTTTTTGCACACAGCTTTTAAACTGTGTGCAAAAATATTTAATGTATTTTCTTTCTGTATCAGTGGGATCTTCTTGACTTAGATGAGCCACTTATTTTTATGGCCAAACAAGTTTAGACTCATGGCACAAGTCCCAAATTTACATATTCATACTGAGGAATGATTTACAAATGTAGCTTGACATGAAATCATTTACAAGTTCAAGCCCAGCACTTTCAAAGCTCAGTATTTTATCTGCACTCCATTAAATAGGTTTCCCCGGAAGTCCTTACACACACTCTTGCGGCCATGTAGCTTTGATTACAACACTTTCTTAGAGGAGAGTGGACTGGTCCATACCAATTTGACTACCTTAGGTTGAGATGAGGGTTTAAGATGTCTCTCTCATTTCTTCTTTGGCTGGTCTTAAAGCTACAGAAGTTTTGATAAAAGCAAGGACTCAGCTCTTTGACTCATCTACATCTGACTGGCTGCCCTAATTTCAGTGAGGCCAACAAAAATTAACAATATCTGATGCCAAGATTCAAGACAAGAGAAAGAGAAGTGTAAAATTCAGGGTTCTAAATATTGCCATATTTGGACTGCAACACTGAAAAAAAAGCATAATTTACATAGGCTCCCTCTGACATAGGCTATAATGTGATAAATATATTGCTTTATTTGTTCTTTCTTGGATGAGTGATCCATCTGTCCACACTTTGCTTAAAACCTGTTTATTAGTAGTTATCTTCTCCGTTTCTCCAGGCCTCTCAATTTCAGAGTTATGTAACACTCTCCCTATGCCCAAGGCCACATTTTTCTTAGGGATTAGTTTCATTTCACCTTTAGTGATTGTTATGGGTTCAGGTTATAGCCACACATTGAATATTAATTCAGGTGTGTCCTTTGTAGGTGACTAATCTGTTCTTCATACTCAACGCTGAATTTGTTAACAATTAATAGGTTACACTATTTTTGCTAGGATTTCATCTTTACAGTAGAGTCCATTCAGTTTTTCCACATTTTAGTTCAGATGTTAATGATTCAAAAGGCAATTCAATGTCTCTTGTGCTTAGGGAGAGAAAGTCAAGTTGCTTGAATGTTCGTGTGCTTGCCCATTGGTCTCGGCTCTGCATGTTTGATGATACCAGCCATCTGATTTATCTATACCTTTCTCTGTTGCTGCTTCTTGAGCTATGTTTATGGTATGGAAAAGAACTTCACTGAGACGGCTAGCACAAAGTGTCCCTGCTGTGCATATATATGAGTTTGGGTCCCTAGGAAACATGCAGAGGGACTTTTGAAATGCACTAAGCACCAGCAAAAACACAACTTCCAAATCTTAAGCAACTCTTGTCCAGGCACCTTAGCCCTTGGCCACTCCACCAAGTTCCTGTACTTTTTCTGGGTTCACAAATTCAGAGCTAGCTTCGATGAGTCTGCAGAGGACTACTTCAGAACTGAAAATATTTCTGAGTGTCCCTTTACTATGTTGTCAGAACAATACTTTTATATACAATGAAATATGGACTAATGGGTACAAAATCCTTTCGTACATGTTTTATTAGTGCCAGGTACATAATAAGTTCCCAAAATTAGAACAGTTCCCTTGATCAAGATTCAGCTAATTAAGACAAAAAGTATTCTTTCCATTTTGTCACATTTTTGAAGCGTAAGGAAAAGTTTTAAACAAGATGTTATTTGTCTTTTTAAATGGGAATTAAAAAGATACTGGGTAATTGTAACAAGTCTCTTCAAGGGAACCTCCACAGCCCTCCCCTTAGTGGCAACAAAAAATATGATTTCAGTGATTATTCCATTCAGAAAATGACTCAGTGGAATACATTGTTCTTATTTATAGAATAACTTTAATAATGCATTTTAAAATGAAGAAGAAGAAAATTATACTAAAGAAAAGCAACACATTTTGCAGCCTGAGTGAAAAGTGTAGGAATGAGCTTTTGTGAGGAAAAAGCTGCACAGTGAGGAGGAAATTTATGTACACAGACAAGAAGTCCCACTATTAAGCAATGACTAAGACTGCAGACAATGTCAGCTGGGCCCTCTGAAATCAGGTTGGTGAAGTGACTCAGTTGTTCCTGCCTCTGTACATCAGTTTATTGTACAGACTCAGATTTCTTCCTATTCACTTACTTCATGTGTTCTCTTGCTTGGATGCTGCACTGAGAATTGGCATGGTACTCTGTTAAAAATATTTGCACCCATGGCAACATGTTGGGTGCAATACCAAATGCTCCCTTCCTGAACCTGGGTGAGCCCAGGGGGCACCTCACACAACTATGTTTTGTATGTTCACGTGCACATGTGGTTTAGGTATGGCCAGGACTTCAAGGAAATGGCTCCTATGTCAGTGATTCCCATCTTTCACTGTTGTTTCCTCTGGGCTTAAGTTACAGGAACTGTGAACTGGCTTGATGTTTTACCAGGAGCTTGACTTGGGCTCCAGAGTACATGAACAAATAGAAAGGTGAAGTATGGTAGGATGATGGTGTATAATCCCTTGTGTAAGCTCTGAAGGTTGTGTTTATTATGTGTCAGAGTGCATATCCACTGCCACTGACTCATTTGTAGTTCCCATCATGTGCACTTCTGCTCCATTGCCCCAGCTCCAGCAAGATTATCTGCTGGTTGCTTTAGCTAGAGTGTGTTTGAGTGTTGGATTCAGTGCCTGTAGCAAGCACGGACAAGAGGTACTTGATTTTGCTTTTGTTACAGCATGTTTATTTTCATCTTGCTCTCATTTAATTTTTTTCGTAAACATTCATTCCAGGTAAAAGGAGATCACTAGGAGAAACAGGGCAAGTATACAAATAAAAACAAGGTCACAATCAAGGAATATTTCTGGATAGTCTAGTAAAAGAAAAACTTTGCAAGAATCCAGTGTTTGTTACTATCGCTGAGGTTTCAACTTATTTCTTTTTTTCCAGGGGATCTAGAACTTTTGTACCTATTTTCATAAGGTGAGAATAAACTTCTGTGCAACCTTCATCCATGGTGACAGCACAGGTGACTAAATTACTAGAATATGGTTGCCTTCCCCTGCCAAAAAAGGATAAAAGGCTTCCATTATGTCTGCCTCCATTTGTACTTTATTGGTGAATCATGACATTTATATTCAAGATATTAATTCAAAATACAAGCTAATGTCATGAAAAAGTTTTTGAAGATAGGTTTCTTTTACTACGTTTTGACTGACTTATAAAGATTGAGTATTAAATCAACTCTTGGCGTTACTGGAGGATATTTCTATTTATGTCTGCCAATAAAAAAAGCCTAAACCTAGTTTTCGGCTGTTCATTGCTTTGACATTTCTGTGCTGTCTAAAAGCTAACTGTAATGCAACTATAAAAAGAATATCCATTATTTTTTATTAATTATATCATAGGTAAATCTATCTGACATGCAATTAACAATATCACACAATCAACAGATACCATTATATTTTCTAACACATCAGATTAATAACAGAAGTTATGTAACATGCATTTAAAGCTGAAATAAATTGCAAGTAACAGTGAAAAATTATTAACTGGTTAAGTGACATCAATGTGAAACTGAAAGTGTTGTTCAGGTCATGAGACTGCTCTGGAAATAAGGAATTTTCATGGCTATTTTCCTGACATGTAAGCTTTCTCAGTTTAATGCTGATCTTGGTTATAAATTTTCTATACTTTTTGTCTTAATAAAGGGTAGTTTTCTTTGGTCAGAGTAACCAAAGAAATATACTGGATATACTTTATTTATGAAAGCTGAATTATAGATGCAATGCTCTCCCTTTGCTTAGCCAAGATACAGTGTGTTGGATGCAGATGTAGTTTAATATGTGTTCTGCTTCACTTCATGTCTTATTTATTATTGTGGTAGGCTGTTAAATAGCTATTGTGGTCTTCTCTAAGGCAATATTTATTTTCAGCAACAAATGACAACTTTGTTTTTAAAAAAGCTCTTGGCATATTGTATCAGTCAGCTGGTTCTGTCTAGTACATGAAACTATTACTGCTTTTTAAATATGTCAGTGTAACAAAAAAAAACCCTAATTAGCTCTGATTTAAAAGCAGGTGAATGCTATTGGAGGGGAATAGAAAGATAGGTTTTTGTGACGTAATCAATTCCTTTGACTTTCAAAGCATCCTGGCATAGCAGATCAGGCTGAGAGCAATGGCGTGCAAGTCCCTGGGAATAGGATTCTTTGCCATTGATTCTGATTTGAGCATCTGAATAAAAAGCTGTGTTGTTGGAATACATATGTATTTCTGTTGTTGTGGTACCTAGATTCCCACTATGTTCCGGCACCTGGTACGTAGAGAACAGAAAGTGTCGGCTGTGCAGTTTGGTGGCAGTGCTGAAGGTCACCCAGGCAAAACTCACCTTAAGCCCTGTTGTTGCTGCGGGAACAATAACAAGAGGGTCAGTGCGCATGGACATAAACAGGCAGAGTATATTTGTGTGTGTAGATCCATACATTCATACACAGACATAATGGTGAGTAAAATTCACAGCTAGCAGAAAATGGCATATAATTTCTAGATATGTAAAGACAAGAACTCAGATATTCCCACAGAGAAGAGCTTAGAGGACCTGTTGTTTTCCCAGAAACAACGGGTTGGCTAAGGGATTAAAATCGAAATGAGAGTTCAGACTTTACAGGTATGCATGTCTGTGAAGTAGCATAAACATAAGAGCCCCAAATTAAAGTTTCTCTTCAAGGAATCTCAGTAGAATGACAACTTCTGATTTCTGTGGAGCCAAGAGAAGAAAAATAATGTTTAACTTTTTATTGCATCTGTCTTTAAACTTCAATTCTTTAAAATCTCTTGCTTCCTGCAACAGAGGAAGAAAAGAGGACACATAATAGACTTCCTTTTGCACATGGAACAAAGCTGGGTGTAACTTTTATCCTTGGCTTCTTTGTTGCTCCCCAAATCTATGCCTCTTTGAACAATCTGCCACTACTCTGTGCCAGCAGCTGCTTTATAAGAAGGCCATCTGCAGTGGCTGTTATGTTTGGGGACAGGCTTTCTTAATTCCTAATGTACTGAAATGAAGATTTCACTCTGTGTCCAGGAATCCCAGCCATCACGTTTTGGGGATAGATCTCACAGACCCTAGTACTGGCACTGAGTGAGAAATGGCCATTTACTCCCGTGTTGTGGAGGTGGATACAGCACATACTGAGTCAACCTTTAAGAAGTAAATGACAGTTCTACGATTGTTTCATATGAATACCACCAAATAAGTGAATGGGTTTGAACAACACTTTCATTGCCATGTTTAAAGTGGGTCGCCTGAGTTATGCAGTTCACTGAAGACACTGTGAAGCTCTCAGCCACAGTAAAGGGTGACCAGATGTTTATACAGTGACAGTACTCAAGGGGGTTCCGTTATGCTGTGCAAGTATGGAAGAGAGAAAATGGTTGTCTTGAATGTGTTTTCACTGCTATAAATCATACTTAGACCCAAGCTGTATCTCTGCAGTATGCCAAGAGAAAAGGTTATTTTGGTTAATTTAGAGACATCAGGCAGATCTTTCTTCTCTTTAACTCAATCCTGCAAAATATGTACTTTCCTAAGTTCTTTCTGGACTCTTTTCTTTCATGTCTTCCTGTTTCCCTTCTGAAAATTCACTTGTGTCTTTATTATGAACCCTGTCTTTGGGAAGACTATTAGGGTATTGCCCCAGAACCAGAGAGGATATCTTCCCAAATCCCTTCCGTTCAAGGAGAAAATGATTTTACATCAGTTAAAAGGTTCTCCTACCTCTTCCAGTGAGCTTATTCACTGGTCTTTTCCCCCTACCCTCTGTGTAACAGGTGCGTTGCGGATTGGTGGAGGCCATTCTCCCATGAAGGAAGCACATTTACAGCAATTTGGTATTTTGACAGACTCTTGTCTGGTTCATTATACTTAGTTCGTGTCTCATCTGTTTTTTTCATCCTGAAGCATTGTTCCATAATTGCCATTTTCAAAAGACAAAAGGGATTATAGTGGTTTCCTCAGGCAAGTCATGAAAGCTTCTCTGAAGATACGATAGCACATTTATTAATCCAAGTGACTAGAGAGTGGAGGCAACAAACACTGAAGATGGTCGATGTCCTCTGTTGAGGTATATACAGTTGTACTTCATTGTAGTAGTCCAAAACCAGTGAATTCTCCTTCTTCTCTCAGTAAGAAATTATAAAACCAGATAGTGCACTTTTGGTACCTGTTACCAGAATGGTTTTGGCCTTTTCACAAGGTTTTCTTCAATGCTGAGTAATGATAGCACGGGCTGTGCTGCCTGTACAGCTCTCATAATCACATGGGGATCATATACAGTGCTGAAGTCAGATACATGAAGGAGTTTGTCATCAGAAACCCAGGACTTCAAAATTTGTAAGGAAACATGTAGGAAGGGGAGTCTTTAATTAGATTTTAAGTACAGAGTTGAGTTTGACACCTTCCTTTAAGTATTATGTCCAACAAGGACAGAAATCCAGGTCACTGCCAACATAGACTTGTTCTGCACTGGGGAACATTTACAGAACATTCCCACTATTGCAGCTCCACTGACATCAGTGATATGAGGAGCTGCAATATTCACAGTTCTCCGGCACTAGCAGCTGTTTCAGCACTGTGTTAATTAGATTGGCACTGAGCTGGTTTAATAGACGCGATGCTACTGACAGCTGCTGGGGTGCCATCTACACTAGGACTGCCAGCTCTGATAAAGCTGTAGTAGTGCTGGTAGCTGTGGCAATTACTTGCAGGGTTCTCCACAGTGTGTAAAACTGAGATACGTGGGCTGAAGTTATAGAATGCATGTATGTGATTTAATTTATTCCATCTCCTCTAGCATCCAAGTCAGATGTATATGCTTTACTGGTCATTTGTGAAAAACTGAAAGTCTCGTGAATCATGTATCTTCTGGTTTGATATAGTCTTAGATGAGGGAGACTGAAGGGAACAGGAAAGTTTGATCTGGGTAAGGGTAAATTAGGGATAATAATTATCTCAATGTGCATTGTGCTATCTGTGATATGGTGATGAGTTGTGTATTGATTGTTAAAGTACTTTTTAAAAGGCTTTCAGGGGCTGACAAGTTGATTGTGCTGGTCTCATCCACATGTACCTGTATTGGTACCTGCTTTCTTCTTTGAAGCAAGATGTGTTTTCATGAACCAAGCACATGTCTAATGGAGTATAATTTATAAAGGTAAAGGAATAGAAGAGAGTCTGTATATGAGAATGTATCAGAACATTCATTTTTCATAGTGTTTTGTAATTTGTCTAAAAATTTTTAACAGGTAGAAATGCTTAATTTAAATTATACGTTTAATCTTTATTTCCTTTTTCTTTACTCCATTTACTCAAAGTACTTTGGTTCCTGCCATATTCTTTTCCTTTACTGAAAATTAGCACTGCTTGGCTTTACCCATATGTGAGGTTTCTTAATAAACATTTTGAAGGATAGGTAATTAAAAGAATACCGTTGGCCAAAGAACACCATTGTCCCCTTCCTGTTCCTTTCTAATGCAATTACCTTTGAACCAACTAGGATGAGATTTTGCAGAAGTAGCCCTTGGACCTCATATTGAAGGAATTTTGAGTCACTTCTACAAAAAGTTGCTTCTGTGCATGCAAAAACATGCAAACAAATGAGAACAAAGTTGTGGAGACAGTCTGTTTAAACATCCTGTACTCCTAAGAATAGTTTAATGTAGAGTTAAGTTACTTTTCTACATTTATGGATTTCAGCAAAATGCTTAATTGTGTGAAATACAAAAGTTAGCGAATCCTTTTTTTCCTCTCTTTATCTTAATGTATGTAGCAAAACTGGCAGGACCCCCTTTGCTCCCATGCCTATACCCATACAGAGGACCAAAGTCAACACCTGTCTCCTTTTCCAGAGAAATGCACACACATTCAAGCAAAATTAAATACTCATTTGCAGCTAAATTGCCTGTGGCAAACATTCAGAAGAACTCTACTCTTGCCTGATAAATCACCTACCCAGCCATGCGCATGCTTTGTTCTAACGACTGTTGTACTCAACGCCACACTCACACTGAGTTTAGTTTTAAAAATCCAGTAGTCTGAATCTGGTAAATTTTCCTGAATAGGAAAGAAAGTGCCAGCCTATTTGAACTGTTCTGTGTAAAATATCTGTCAACTCCTTTTTACTTGTCTTATATAAAAATTCCCATTTTCTTTTGAGGAAAGCTTATAGCTTTCAAAAATGTAGTATGTATGTCAAACGTAGATTTGTTGTATTGATTACTGTATTTAAAGCACACAATAAAAATAACAGTGTGTATTACAGAACCTATGTGGTTAATGCCTAATTGGAAGACAGTACATGCAAGTGAGGTTTACTCCTTCATTTTTGAGTATCTTAACATGTGTTACCTGTGCTGGAAAGTGATAAAAATGATGGTAAACTCCAATCATCTGAGACCATAAGAAAATTGTAATGAAAGCTTTTCAGAAAAAGAATGCATATTAGTGATTTCAGATGACAAGCATATTTATTAAAGCTCAGTGTAATCTGTTCTGTATAATTAATTTCTAGGTCCTAAGCCTCCGTAGAACTACCAGCCATCTTGTGAAGTTGACATGATAATGCTACCTATCAAATGCTGTTCTTCCTCCTTTTTTTTTTTTTTTTAGTCCTCTCTTTTGCAACAAATCTGGTCCTGAAAGTAATGAATTTATATTCTGTTGGTCTGTGGTGTTTTGGCCCCTACCAGAAACAAAGCACCACCCAGCCACTCCTCATTTCCCCCGTCCCCTAGTGGGATGGGAGGGAGAATCAGAGGAAAAAGATAAAAGAACTTGTGGGTTGAAATAAGAACAATTTTTTAATAATTAAAAAAAAAAGAAATAGTGCTACTACTACTACTACTACTACTACTACGTAATTAAAATACTACTACTACTACTACTACTACTACTACTACTACTACTACTGTAATAATATGTAATGAGAAAAGTTAAAAATAAAAGATACAACTGCACACCACCAGCTGACTGATGCCCAGCCAGTCCCCAAGCAGCAATTGCTCCTCCCGGCCAGCCCATATACCAGCCATAACGTCTGATGACATTAAATGTCCCTTTGGTCAATTTGGGTCAGCTGTCCTGGCTGTGTCTCCTCCCAGCTGCTTGTAAAGAAGGAGCTTCTTGTAAAGAAGCAGCTGGGAGAACAGAGGCAGTATGAGAACACGAAAAAGTCCTCAGTTTAATGTAAACATTGCCTGGTAACAACTGAAAACATCAGTGTGTTGTCAACATTCTTCTCAGCATAAATCTGAAACACAGCCTCATACTAGCTACTGTGAAACAATTAACGCTATCCCAGCCGCAACCAGCACACCATGTAATATTCACAGTTGCCTTATGTGCAGGGAAAACTGGATACTTGATTTTTCACCTAAAATTTTCATTGAATTCAGTAATGAATTTTTTTCTAGAATTATTGAATTTAGACTAAGGTTTTTGATAGTTGCATAAAGACAAAAATTTTACAAATCCATGCAGCTGCAAGTCAAACCTTGGATGACCTAAATTTTGTCATTCTTCACTTATTGCGTGGGATACTTTGAATGTGAAAATAAATGAAGATTTCTATAAGCAGTGGCTGTTTAATGACTTCACAGTATATTCCTACACCCTCTTAACTTGTATTATTCTTAATCTTTTTCCTCATCTATAAGCCCATATACTTTTCCCAAGGGATTCCATCATTTGATTTCTATAAAAGGGTGTAGTTTGTAGCTGTGAAACTGCAAAACATTTTTTAAAGTAAAATCAGACCCACAAGAGCAGAAAATTGATACTATGCATAGTAACACCTTTTTCCATAGGGAAAGGAGGATTCAAGCCTGGCATTGCAGAATATTTTGATGATTTATAGCTCCTAGACATTATTGCTGAGAGAAGCATATACATTAGAAAAACTGAAGTCAGGCAGTTGACAATAGCTGTCAGCAAGCTTTGTCTAGAAGGTGCTCCAGAGATGAGAGGGTCGAAGGCATGAAGGAACCATTTCAAGGATTAGAAGTATGTCCACTTTTCCTCATCTATCTCTCTTCCCTTTTTCCTTCCAATGCTTCTGTCTTTGCCTAGCTTTGCTCCAGAATTCATAGTCCTAGCATTAAGGAAGTGAATGAAAGAAACCAGAAACAATTCTTCACACAATGTTTTTGAACCTCAGTTGAAACTGTGTTTGGAATTTCTAATTAATAGTGGAAACCACACACACAAACCCAATATGAAATAAAAAATTCACCTAATAATTCATCATGATTTAAAAATTTCAAGGTTTTAATTCTAATTAAAAAATGATATATAATGGTTTAGTCCGATTAGTCTCTGACAGGCAATATTATTTGGCTTGCTTTCTTACAAGACAAAAAGATTATCCTAAAAAATACTTCATTAAGAACAAGGTTCTTTTAGCAGCTACTGGAATTTGTCATACAGCTGTCATCTACACTGATTTTCAATATTGCATGTAAACAAATCAGCAATGGGCTTATGTTTAAGACCAGTGAGGAGGAATGGTAAGGGTAATATTAAGTATGATTAACTGGGTCAATGAAGTACTTTGGGTAGTAATTTAATTTAGCTGCTTAAAGTGAAGCAATTTTGGTAGGATTTGAAATTAAGTGAACTCAGCACTAAAATGATAATGGCAAGCATGAGAAAGCAGAAACGGAAAAGTATGTTTTGCAGAAATGTGGAAGCAGTTGGTGTAATCTGTTCTTGCTGATACGAAGCTGCAAAGTTGAGGCTGTCTTTTATCTGGAGAATGTATTTTAAAATGGCTTCCACCGGCAGTAAAGAATAATGATGATCTCAGATACTAACACTCATACTTTTATCTTCAGCAAACCCAGCAGGTAATCTGGGAACAGATCCAGATTCTTAAACATAGCTATCTAGTGCCATTTTACATGTCCTTGAGTATCTGAGGAGATTGGCTGGCGGGTGAAGGAGTCTTGTAGGACATACTTCTGTAGGAGCTGCTGGAAGCCAGATGGGAGACCCATATAAAATGGCATATAAAATAGTAAATAACTTCTCTTCCCCATTCTAGAGGCCTCTGATGCCTCTCCCGCCTCAAAGTGCTAGAAATACCGTTACATTTCATTCATAGTGTTTTTCACAGAAGCGGAACTAAAGACCAAATTAAGTTTTTTTCTTCAAAAATCAGTGTCTGAAGATCCTGTTGTATCATAAAGGGCTTTCAGTTTTACCCAAACGTACCTCTAGCCAAACATCTGTAAGAGGATTAAGTGTTACTTCCATTGTCTGATAGACAAAGTGTCTGTGTTTCTGGATGCAAACTGATGGGTGAATTTCTACGTGCATGAAGTGTGGCTGTTAATCTGCTTGCCGAGATAGCATTACTGTTGTCCTTCAGTAACATACTAGTTTTAATGCTTAATCCTTCCCCCTGTTATAATTCTAGCCCCCAGCTAGGTAGTTCTGCAGGTGATGCAGCAGGAAATGTTTGCAGTTTGGAGACAGGGCTGGAGCCGGAATGGAGAAGGAACAGCTTCATTCCTCTTCAGCTTTTCCCAGAACAGAAATATTAAGGCCATTTCTTTCAATAATTGTTGGTAGTATGAGTGTTTTCACTCTTCAGAGGGAAACTGTCCTAAATACATGATACTCATCTCATTGGAGCACATACCCAGGGTTCAACAAAGTATAAAATGGATGCAAGGTGCCTTATTCATCTGGTGGTGCTTTTAACCCACTTTCCTATACTGTGAATGACTAATATGTATTTTGGATCCAGTGTAACTAGACTTCTCTTTCCAGTAAGAAGAACAAATGGGACAAGAAGAGCAGTGGAAAAGAACAGCCTGGAAAATAAAAAAAAATGGAATAAAAATGTATTCACAGAGAAATTACTGGACATGAACAATAGAATTTTGCTACACAAAGGCAGAAAAAAAGAATTTTTATGCAAATGTGAAGTAATATATGAACTAGCTCTGGGTTTTTGTTTGTGTGTTGTTTTTTACTTTTTTTAAAGTTTAAAGCTGTTTGCATCAAATTGCTACAGGGTGCCAATATTTCAGCACAATGCTTTTTCTGAACTGGCAGCTGGTTTGTTACGTTTGATGGCCAATATACTGTATTAGCAGCAAAATTGTGGTGTAGTTCAGAGGCTGGAGTGGTCAGAGGTATTTGCAGGAAACTTCAATGCTATGCAAGATTAGTTGCTTGCTGTTGTAATTGGTAAGAACAACAACAACAACAAAAAAAAAAATTATGGGCCAGTGTACCCCCTTCCTGACTTGCGTGAAATGTTTTGAAGGCCCCAGTTGATCTTAGATTTTAGACAACAAAATATTGAAGAAGTTACCCTCTATTTGTGCATCAGCAGATTTGTGGGAGGTTCACCTGTGACCTCCATGCAGCTGTGGAGCCGACGCAGCACTGGGCTCTTTCTCCCTGTAGCTGTCCCCCAGCATGCCCACTGCATGCACAACATTGCACAAGGCTCTGGAGGATACCATCCTCCCTAAAATCCTTTGGGGGAAATCAGTATCATTCACAAAGTGAAGGAATTTTTTTCTTCGGTTCACGTCATCTCCAAACTTTCCTGCCCTTTGAAGGGAAGTTTTTATTTAGCTTCTGCACCCAAGTTCTAAGCAAGATGCAAGTATTTTAGCAGATTTGTGGGTTTTAATCTTTAGGAAATTGTTCAAATCAATGTCAAACTGTCACATTTTTAATCTTTTTAAAAAATGGTTATAATTAGAATAAGGGAAAAATATGGTTCTATACATCTATGTGTACATAGAAATCTGCTATCTCATACTATCCACTAGATGGACTTATGAATAGGGTGTTCAGAATAAAAACTCAGGCTCCTGGTAAGGAGAAGTATCTGTTGTTAAGCTGCTGCTAGAGTCTGGCTCACAGCAGCAGAGCTGGGGAAAGGAGCTTCTGCACCTGCACATTCTGTCAGTGCAAGGACTAAATATAATTTGCTAAGAGAGATGCTCTGGCTGGCTCCTGATGCTCTAGTGATGGTGTTGAAAAGGCAGGAGTATGTCCAGCCAAGAATCTAACAGATTTCTGAATATATAAAGCATTATGTAAGTGCTTGAGGCAATTTAAATTAGACCTTTCATATGTGCTCAGAGTGCATGTAAGGGCACCATATGGCCGTAAAAGTGGGAAAGGTATGTGCTGAAATGCACTAATAATTAGCTTGAGCAGACAATTGAATATTCTACTCGAGATGACAGGCTTATTCTCAATCTTTGTCTTCAATTACTTTTTTTTTCTTCCGGTCACAATCTAAATTATTATTGCTCTTTGTGTTGATTTGTTTTCTTACCGTTACCAGCTGCTTTTCACTGTAGTTGTATTTTCTAAATGATGCAATATTTTCTCAACCCATAAAATCTGAACAGCTAGCAAAGACATCAGCAGTAAGCATTTCATTAAAATAATTATTTTCAAATCACCTTGAACATACAGCTGTAGTTATGCCTACAGTAAAAGGTGGAAATGACCTCCAGAGAACATGCTTGTGTTTCCAGCTAGTATAGATAGGGCTGTCAGAGTAGCACTTTGTTATCTCCTTACTCAGTTCTGACATCAGAAACAAGCCAAGGAATAGTCAGAAGAGAAAATGGAATAAGACATCAGCAAAGCTTTGTGACTAACACCCACTCTTACTCCAACTTCTTTCTATTCCATGCCATAATGACACTGGGCTTGATGATGGTCCTGCCATACTTGACTGTAAAACTGAGTGGAGAATATACAGTGACTCTATCTGATGCTTGATAAAACAGTCAGTGAAGTCAGTGGGTAAGAGGTGCCAATAGTAACAAGATGATACAACACAGAAAGCTGAAGTGCCTTAGTGCTGTGGATGTAGACTCAACTTGATGAAAATAAATAATGAATGCTGCAATGGAAAATAAACATGTTTCTACCAAAACCATTCAGTGGCCACAGTTGACTTTAGTTTATTAAACAACAGCACCCTAAATGCTCCAATACTTTTGAGAAGTTGATTAAACCTACTAAAGATTTTCTTTCAAATTACAGTATAAGGCCAAGTCAATCTTTTTTCTTTATTTCAAATCTGTAGTTGTCTATGGATATGTCTTTCCATAAGTATATTGTGAGAGATACATGATTGGTAGTGTAATATGTGCTATATAAACAAAGGTTGCCAGAATCATAGAGGCATAGGAGTTCAAGGAAATTCATGTGCTTACCTAGTCCAGTATGGGAATATTTCCCCTATATAATACCTGATGGATTTTCCATTCTTAGTGCTATGAATGGCTATGCTTTTCTTAGAAACTGCCAAAGACACTGACTTTGGGACTTCCCCAAGCAATTTGTGGCAGTATTTCATTATCTCTATCACTGAAAACTGATTTATTTTTTAATCAAAACCCCCTTCCTGTATCTGGTGTCTTTCGTCTAGTCAACACTTATTTCTTCTCCCTGTCCACTGTGGACACAAAGACCAAGATTATTTCCTTCTTTCTTCCAGCATATTTATGTGTCACTGAAAGTGTTACCATGTTCCCCTCTTTTACCTCCTTTCCTCTCTTCTAAACAACCCTGATTCAAATGATCATGACAGGTTTTGAGAAAGAAAACTTATATTTCAACCTAAGCCTAATATTAGTAGATACATCAAGTGGATTTGAGAGGCCAACTTCATTAGATTTTGAAATGAAATTGGGATTCACTGTTCCTTCCAGTCGTGGATGACTGATCACTCTCCACATAAAATCAGCCTGTTGCTATGTCCTTCTGTGGGATTTTTTGCTGCAGTGATGATAAAATATTGTAAACTAAAGAAACAAAGACATGGTTAAGATACCACAAGAGAAAACAAGAAGTTTGTTGAGAGACTGTGTTTTCTATGTGGTCTTTCAAATGTGAAGAATCACCAGTGAGAAGATATCTGTGAGGCAGGATTATTAATCGAGTAAGGAGGATCAAGGTCAAAATGTTCTAACTGGCTCAGCTGAAGGTGGAGGTTTGAGAAAAAAAGAGTCTTTGCAACTCAGCCAGCAAATATTGAGTAAAAATATTCTCTTGAAAGTTTTATCTTTGGCATAGAAATATACTGGTATTCTAAATATCCTGGATGGGAGAGTCTTTGAGCAGTTTGTGTTCCAATTTATAAACCCAATTTGAAGAAGGCACCATAGTATATATGCAGCCTATTCTGAAGAGAGCCAACTAACTAATTTTAAAGGAGAAAAAAAAATATAATGAAGTTTAAAAATGTCTCCTGTTTTTATGTGGCTTTCTTGCGTTTTCCATCACTGTGAAAATAATACAGTAATGAACCCTGTCATTTTCATTGTATTTTGAATAGGTTCTTTAAAGGAAAAGGACTGGAACAGGTTGCCCAGAGATGTTGTGGATGCCCCATCCCTGGAAGTGTTCAAGGCCAGGCTGGGCGAGGCTTTGAGCAACCTGGTCTAGCGGAAGGTGTCCCTGCCCGTGGCAGGGGGGTTGGAACTGGATGATCTTTAAGGTCCCTTCCAACTCTAACCCTTCTGTGATTCTATGATTGTATGACATGTACCAGCTTGCAGTATTTGCTGTAGCCCTCATACTCAGAATGGAAGATCAAATCATAGCAAGCTTGTTAACACAGGTAATAATTGCCCTGGTTTTTTGCATCATTTATGTCACTGAATGGGTAATTTTCCTCATGATAGGGCATTGTTCTAAGAAAATGTTAATGAGATTTACTTCAAAAGGCATTTACATCATTCATAAGAAGGTAATTAACTAGCAGTTGGAGGAAGAGCAGTTGCTTAAGGGCTTCAGCAGTACACTAGGACCTGATGTTCTAAGTTCTGGATCCCACTGGCATATTGAGCTGTCTGCCATGTACTCCTCTGTCTGCCTCAGTGTTTGCTTCTGATTAAGTGGAAACACTGTACATGTAAAGCACATGGACACCTGCAAGTGAAAGGAACTAGTTGTTATCAGGAAAATATCAATTCTAATTAACGATACATTTTTACATAGTAGGATATGACTCATACATGCCTCTGTGAACAGGTAAAATCGGTGTCTTGGGTAGGTGTCAACATATTGCATGGCCTTGTGAGAGAAGTCTTATGCTCTATTTCTTTAACGCACTGTCGGTACTTAACCTGCTAGTAAAGCAGATATGCCCTAATGATACCGTCTTAAGTGTGTTTTGGAAGAGCTCTCACATTGCTAAGTCATTCCTATTCGGTCATTCCAAAATCTGATTTAAAGCGATGACTTTAAAAACTCATTACTTGGTGCCGAATGTTAACAACTGCAGTCCGCTTGCCTACAGTCACAGCAGTGACCTGCATAAGGGTGTTTCATGTCTATGGTAGTCTTGTCTTGGATCTGGAGTTTGTAGTGCTGCAGTGTTCTGTTCACAAAAATTAATAAACATTGGGTTGACAACCCTCTGTGGAACTGTGAAACAGACCAAATACAACAATAATTTTAAATAACTTCTTAGTTTCTCTCATTAGTCCTTCTCTCTTGCTAGCTCTGCTGATCTGAAGTTACAACCAGGCTTATTTTTCTTAATGGAAACTGCAGATTACAAGGAGTTCCATGAATGTATACTTATATGATACTACAAGCATTTATACCGCTGGGAAACATACAAATTATTTAAAAATGTGTGATAAAAATGCAAGGGCAGGCAACATGCTGAATATAGCACTATTCCCAGCTCACACCCCCATGGTCTGTTGCTTTCCTTGGTTGTAAGTCTGTCCTTGAACGTCGATGAAGCAGCGAGCACTAGGGAGTGGTAGTAGCTGTAGGTCATCATACTCATATCATTAAAGAATACATCATCTGTGACAATTTAGCAGCTGTAAGAAAACACAATTACATTTGCATTTGTGGAATTCCAGCAGTTTTAAAGTAACATGGTAAGTGAATTTCTGTCCTCTGTCCTACACCCTTGCCAATGCAAAGGGACTGGGCACAGAGATATGCACGTTGTGCTGAATTAGTGATAAAATGCTAAACTGGAATTGCATTTTCTTAATTTTTAACATCTGTAGAAGTTGTTAAATTTCTTCGTTTATTTTGAAAAAATCTTAAAGGCATTTCTCTTGCTGGGCATTCTGCTACTTGCTCTTATCAGAAACCATATTTGGCTATATACATATCTAGTCAGGTATACAACTAGATTGTATTTGCCTCTTCTGAATAAAAGAAATTCTAAAACTGATGCCCCTGAGTGAGCTGCTGTTGAATGCATGAAGCTATTCTGCCTGCATTGATGCTTCACTCATTAGTAGATGCAGAGCACTGGGAAACCTTGTGTATGCCATCAGAAAAAAAAAAAAAAATCCACTCTCAGTTGCTCGCTCTGCTTAGTTTGGTCCTACAAAGACTGTAATAAATCTTTGTTACTGTGCTGAATGAGTTATTTCCTTTAAACATTAAAATAAAACTGGACAATCCAAATAGGGTGACATAAAAAATTCACCTCATATACACAGGACTCTGGAAAATAATTGTCAGGGTCTTAGAAATATCATATGAATTCTGAAAGGTTCCCTTGCATTACTTCTAGCCAAGAACCAGTCCAGTGAACTCCCATTGTCTAACCACCTGTAATATATTCAGACATTTTTATTGAAGGGTATTGGCTAATCGAGTCACATTTAACTAAAAGGGGGTATTGCCACTTATAGTTTGTCTTGGTGAATGCCAATTGTTTCCATTTTCTATGATAGGCTTTATGGTGCAGTTTGATTTCTGAGCCCAAAACTATCATCTTTCCAAAGGGATATTTCAGATAATTACATGCAGAAGCCTGGTTAGAATTTTTTGCAAGTTTTTCTGTCTCTGGAAAAGCCTGCAGAGTTTAAGGTGGGAAACTAGTAATACACAAACCGACAGTGTTCTCTGATGAGTATCATGGAAAAGAACCTTACTCTTTGAGTACACTTCTATAAAAGTGAGTACTTGAGTTAGTGACCTGTGGCATTTCCAGACAGTCCATGGAGTTTCCAGAGGATGAGTCAAAGCAGTCAAGTACCATATAGGTATCACTGACTGTATGGAAGGCAAAGCTCTATTTCACATGTGTGAATTAACTGAATAAAGTTGACTGTGTGAACCTCATGATCAGCCATTCGAAGTTGGACACAATTTATATTTACTCATCTTTTCTTATAAGTAGAAAAACCTTTTTTATATGGTGAAGTGTATTGCTATATATGTGTCTGAAAAGAGAAGTAAGGTGTGGAGGAACATTTAAATACTTGCAATACTAAGTGTTTAGATTGTGTAGCAATGTCCATTGTCACAGTGTGCTCAGGCATTTTGCTCTGGCATGCAAACAAATAAAAGTGCTCATGTTTCCCCCTCAGCTTAAAAGGAATTATTTTCTGGTGAGTTGATGAAGAATTAAGCGTCTTTTCCTATTCATTTTTATTTCTATATGCCAAATCTTTGTTCTTCTGTTTACAAATACTTTAGTCTGTCAATCTTACTACAGTTTGGCAGGACGCTTCTTTCAAACTGGACTCAAAGAGGTCTTTTGACAGCACAAATATAGGTAAGATTTAGAGTAGAGGAGCCAGCCAGCAGGCAAGGCCCCTTTTTCTTATATGGCTAGGTAGTTTCTTGAATAAGAAGGAAGAGAAAAATCCCCACGGGGGTGATACAGCAGAAAAGGGAATATTTCATCACTGGGGGCCACTTAAAGTTCCTGGTACACTGCCAACGCTAACTCAGGGTGATGGGTACCCAACCTCCATAACGCACTGCAAATCACACACAGGTTTCAGGTTTCCACAATGGGTAGATTTAACTCATTATTTAGCTGCAGGTCCATGTCTAGTCAGAGCTCTTATTTTCTTACTTTGATCCCTGAATAGGTTTCTATAAAGAGCAGTTTCTTTCCACATTGGCTAGACCGTCATCCTGTGGCCCTTTCAAGTGCTGTAGGAACCTTTGAAGTAAAGGATATATATATATTTATGCAGGCCCTGTTGTTTCGTAACCTAAACTCAATATCTCATGTTGCTTGTGGTACAGCTGCTCAGATCTGTTTCAGTCAACCAGGCAGAATAAAATCCTGTAAGCTGAAAGTAGGTACATTAGCAAATGTTTTGGGAGTTGTTTATTGCTATTTGTGATGTTGATTTTCACTAATATGTCTATCTTAAATATTTCTTTCCTCTTCTGCAATGATTGTTTCAAGATGGGCTAAATTGAACTGAGGCAGCTGAATGATGTAAGCCTTATTTTTGAGGTAGATAGGTGCATGCTGAACTAGCTGTGGATTTTTATGGTGTGAGTATAAAACAGTACTTCAAATCCTTTAAATTTTCTAAGCAGTTTTATATGTCTTTGCTTTTCAATTGCATGTTTTTCCTTCTTGTTTCTGTTAGCTGTCCCCTCTGTTGTGATTTCCATGAAGGCCCTCCTATTGCAGAACAGGCTATTCAATGGTTTAAGGGTAAGATTCAGCTGTGGAGAGGTGGTCAGCAGAGTACCACATGCTATGCAGGAACTGCTTGGAGGATAGAGATGAATGTTTATTGGTTTGGTTGGTTTTAATGACAGACGACTCATGAGTATCTCTGCCTTGGGTTGTCATGGGTTGTGGAAGAGTGCAAAAATTTCTGCTGAACAGTCCTACCCAACCTTAGTAACTGCCTGTTTTATCTGGGCATGAATTAAACTGTCATTCTCATGTACTCCTTGCAATAATTCATTTCAGAATCTCTGTTTAGCATTTCTATAAACATCCACATCACTTCTTAATAAATTTCTCATTGTACCTTAAAGCAAAATGGTAATGCCTGTAACAGTACTTCAGTATAGTAACTAAGTGAATGAATAATACATGTTTGTTTCATGGCAAGTACAAGGAAATGCTGCTTCCTTTCGCTTTCCGTGTATCGGATGTGCAATTATTGTATAATTAAATTGTTTACATGACAGGTGAATGACATTTCCACGTCGTTGCTCCAAGTCGTCTGCTCAAGCACACTAAATACGCTGTACAACAAAATTTCAAGGAGACAGCTACTTTAGTGCATTTCCATGAGCCAAAATGGCTTCTGTCTCAGTTCCTGCTACTATGGATAGGTGAGACACACTTTTGGTGGCATATGTACGAACTAGGAGACCCAATAATCCAGTGAAGTTCCTTAATTAGAGTAATTGCACAATGAGTAAGTGTGGAGTACTGGAGTTGTGATTGTTAGAATGAGGGAAGTTTAATCTTTTCCAAGGTATAATTTCTGTCTTTTCTTTCTTTGTTTAAATGTGACTACACCCATTTGTCAACGGACAAGAAGTCCCATACCACATTTGCAATTCTAAATGACTGAGCCCTATGAATCATTCTGCAAGAGATGTGTAGGAAGTCAATCTCAAGGGAAAGACAGTATTCCTCTAATCAAATCGATATAGCCTATCCCTCACTGCAGCTCTAAGGAGAGTATTGAGGAATGTTTTTTTTTTTTCCAAATGGTGGCCCTTGTAATTTAAAAAAAAGAAAATTACATAGTCCTTGTAATTGCATGGGATTTCACAAAGCTGTAACAGTTAACTCTTAAACTGCTCTTAATTTGGGGAGATTGTTTCTCATGTGGTAAGCCAATTAACATTTACTGTATGGAAGGGTGTTGTAGAACCAGTAAGGAATAACAGATTTTAACTGTGCTACGTTTTTCCGCTTATGAGTGTTTAAAATGCAGATTCAGACAACTTGGTGGAAAGGTGGGTACTATTTTTGTTACTAGAAAACTATGAATGAACTATGCAGAGTAGCAATAAAATCACTATTTTTCACAATGTTAAAATAAGCAGCATTCCCCAGGTCTGCAGAAGGGGCAAGACAGAGAATGCAGTTTCAAAGTTCTTTTTGCTCCACTGGTGTGACTTCTTTATTCTGTATATATTTTTTCAGGGGTTTTCCGTGGTCTGGGCAGCGTGAAACTCAAATAAGGACTTTGCCCTTCATTTCTGCCCATAATGAAGAACTCCTGAGGATGGACAAAACCATAAAATGGTGAAATGTTTTGTTTAGATGTGAACTCTGTTTCACATCTGATAAATTTAAAATGTGAAGGAATATTTTTTTTAACTAATACGCCAATTTTTCTAGACAGAAACTGTGAAGTGAGCTAAGGTAACTGCCCCACCTTCAAATAAGAAAATAGGGTAAATGCGTATTCACATGTTTTATTTTACTCGAGTAGAATTTGAAAGAGATTCAGAGGATTCTTTAAAAAAATCTATTAAAAAAACTCCTTGCCAATTCTATTCACAGTGTTTGGAGATAAAGCACATACATAATTCTTGAGGGCTCAAGGCCCTAGTTCTATTTCTCTCCCATTCTGGAATATGCAGCTGATGTTGTGAAACAAAAGAAGGCTGATTGTGCTGGGATGAAATGCTTCATTGCTAGTGTGTTCAGTGATTGAAAGTAAGAGGTGTGAAAAATCAAAATAAATAGTAACTATTCTTTTTTAAGGGGTCAGAGATCTTATTTCTCCTCATGATGGGCTTAAGAAATATCAGACATAAAATGGCATCTTAAGATTGATTAAAATAAAAATTTTAGGTAGTAGATTAGATCAGTATTTTTGCAGAAAAGGTCACTACATTTGTCTCATTTCAAAATTATTAATACAGATTTTTAGAAGAAACTTGTTACTAGTGTTTGACCAACATTCAATTTTTGTGCATTGAAATTTCATCTCACTTCTGCTATTCCTGTTGCCATCATTGCCTCTTTTCTGTACTCGTGATGCTTTCCAATAGCTGTGGAATCAACGTATTCCATTAGCACACTTCTTGTGCCAGGGTCACTGATACAGATTTTGAGTGATGAAGTGAAATAATAGACTTCTTTGCACTGGAGTATTCATGGGCAAGAAATTATTGTTATACTAAGTGGAAATTTATTCCATGTCTTGAAATCAATTTTTGTGTAGACATATGTATACACACACGTGTTTATATATATATGTGTGTACATCTATATATATGTAAATATATTATATACATAACAATTACATTTTAGCTATTGTCTTTAATTAAAATTATTATTACCATTAATGTCAAATCAGTATTAAACCATTCAAAGATACTCGTGCTACTGACAAGCAGAAAACAAATCCTTCCAAATTTCAATCTCTGTCTCTTCTATCTACATTTAGTTCATGTTCAGAACGCTTATCCACCAAATATTGCCAAGGATGGAATACTTGAAGAACCATGATTTCATGCTAGTTACTTACACAGGGGATGTACACCTTGAATAAATAAAACCAATCCTTTCATGGATTCATTACTGCTTATACCATTGCCATGTCCTTGTTTTCAGTATCCTGCCGAAGGAAACCCTGAATAGTCTTCTTTGTTCCTACCATGGTTAAATCTTTGTTTTGCTTTATTGATTGCATTACATAAATTATTCTTTACAACCCCTTAGATATCATTTGTATGGCTTAAGAAAGCCAGCTTTATTCTTGAAAGTTTGCTGTCTGATGCGGGTAGAATTAAAAATGAATTTATGTCATGGCTGTTTGAAAGATCTTGGAAAGTAGTAAAATAAGTAGCCTGATTTGAGGAGCAACAGTGGTCAATGGGCAAGGGACATCATAAAAAATGCAGGATTAATAATTGTCTAGATCTTCATTTAATCAATTAAAGTTCCTAAGCATACCTGTATACATATATATTATTCAGAAAACCTCTTCTTTCCTACCATTAAGATGATTTTAAAGACCGTGGCAAATATTTCTCTTGACTTTCTTCAGAAGCAGGTAAACATTCATTACATATTTTCACAAGAAGTCAAAGGTGCTCTCTAATATTGCTTTAAATAAGGACATCCAAAATTCTACTTATGCTTAGATTTCAATTGTTTTTCAGTATTTCCTCAAGTAGAAAACAATGTAGTAGCCTGTAAGTTAGTTGACATAATTCTGGTGTATTTTGTGTTGCTGTGAAAAGGCCACAGCATCCCACCTGACCATGGATAAGATAAAACCAAATTAAACATCACAGCTCCATAATTTTCAAAAGTCCTTGTGGATGAAAAGTAGTCTCTTTTGAAGGCAATTTGAGAAGTGATGAATCTTTGATGCTAGTTGCATATTCAGTAATAATTCAAGTATTGTACTTTTATGAGACCATCCCTGCCTTCTTTTCTAAAAGAAACTTTAGTGTCTTATTTTCAAGATTTTGTTAGACATTGAAAAGGCTTTCCATTTATATATTTGAGTGTCATTTAACACCTTAACTGATCTGCTGATAAGGGAAATTCTCAGCCATGGTGTGTTAAAAACATATTTCAATTAAAAATATGTTGCATCTGACTAATAATGGTTTCCTCCTTACGTATTTTTATAATGTACTATATTCTCTGCAAAGAAGTGCACGATTACTTAAACTGAAGAAAATGCCTAGAGTATTAATAAAGAAATAAGGTGCACGGTTCTATGTCTGCCTGTTGCATGTTAAGCTCCTGTTAGAAGTAAAATAAGAGTAAAATGCAAACAAGTGACAGGGTTAAAATACTCTTCTTTCCCCCCCCCGGAGAAGGTGGAATTAATAAGTATATAATAAGACATAAGATTTGGATGTACTTTCTGTAGCTGCCATCTACTAACTATGTAATACGGTTGTGATGGTCAAGCAGGTGGTGATTAGCAAGGATTCAAAATGATGTTTCACAGCAGCCACCCTCAGCAGGGAATGAATCATGGCATTCAACAATATTCTGTTGGAATTCCCATGCTGAAGAGAGTGAGGTGACATGCAAGTCAAGGGAGCAAGTCAAGGAGGTACTGGGAGCACATAGGAGGTTCTTCTCCTGTGGAAGTTGTCAGTGTTGTTCAACCATCTGATGGTTTTGTAAGGTTGTCCATAGAATTGTAGGAATAAGGACAAGCTGCCTTATGTTTACTTTCATCCAGATTTACATAGATCGTTCTAGAAATGTGGGTATATTGCTAAATAAAATTATAAAGGGAGTCCTTTGATATCAAACCATTCACTGAAAAGAAACAGGCATGCTGGATAGAAGTACTCTTCAAATTGTTCTGTTTTGGAACAGGTGCAGTTAAAAAAATAAGGGTGAAAAGGACAATCTAGACCAACCGTAAATCTGGAACAACTGGTAAAACAAAATCCAAAGTTAAACGTAGAACAGAATATAATTCCTTGTTCTCAGAAAAGCAGTATTAATGAGCCTGCTCTCTGCATTTTCCTTTGCACAAGAGAACTTACTAGCCATCTAATCTGGTTGCAAGTCAGTATAGCATTTGGGATGGAGAATATGGATATTTGTAATATTTTAAAGTTTTAAATACACAAGTCAAGAGCTTTTTAGAAGAGGTGAAATGCTAGTACTATCCTGCACTGCATATTCATTTGGAATTAGGTGTAATTTTGGTTGTCTATGTAAAAGAATGTTTAATACACACTAGAGCAGGCACAGAACAGCAGAATGATCAGAGAAGGAAAGAGTATCATGCAAGACAGTAAATAAGCTTGGCTTGCTTGATTTAGCAAAACACAGATGGAAGGAGGGATACAATTCTAATTTATAAATATGTCAAGGGAAACACCGTGGTTGGAGAAGAGCTTTTTAATCTGAGACTGTGTTTGCACACACAGAATTTGCATAAAACTGGTTATAAATATACTTAGGATTGAAATTATAAAATTCTTTTGAAGTATGAGTTCTTCCAGTTCTAAAGGACAAGAGGCAGTGGGCACAAACTGCAATATGCAAAATTCCATTTAAACAAAAGGAAAAACATGTAACTGTGCAGGTGGGCAAACACCATTCCACTTACTTTCAGAACAGGGTAGTTATGTGTGTATTCACCAAAGTAATTCAAGTGTACTCAGAATCAGATTACATGCTTTGAGCATATAAGCCTATTTATCCCACTAATGCTCTCTATTTCTTTTTCATTAGGCTGCCATGATTCAAGACAAGACAAAACATTTCAAAACATGCGGCTCCCACCTATGTCAGAGGGACAACTGGCATTGAAACCAGTCATCATATCTTTAGAGATCAGCCAGAAAAGGTAATATCTGGTTTTGCTATTCCATGGAAATTGACTTATAAAAATCCTGGGTTTTGTTGAATTTCATAGCATAAAATAAAGGCAGAATATTTGCTGAGACTGTAACTTTTTCTTTGTTGACTTTAGCATTGTATAACTGTAGATTGTTTACAACAAACCCTCTCTGTTTTATGAAAAGGATCAGAGCAGTGAGTCCTCTGGTATTGCTCCAGTATTACCTTTCCAGAGGTAACATTGTAGACATTAAAACAAGGAAAAAGAAATCACTACAATACCTTTCTGAAGAAGGACAAGGCCTGTCTTACAGACATGGAGGCTTTTGAAAATGCACTAGTTTTGTCAGTCCATCTAAATTTCACAAAACTCACCACCTGTGAAGAACAAAATGGTGTTGTTTGTATTTTTATGCTCAAGGAACAGTGAAAGGAATATATATATAAAGAAGTAAACTTTATATATAAGAAGTAATTTTATATATATAAAGAAGTAAATACCTTATTTTTTTTTCCTTACAAGAATGCTTTGTCTTTCATTATCAAAGAGAATAATAAAGCCTTCGTTGTGACTTGGAGTCACACAGCATAGTCTTTCTGAGGTTCTTGAGGGCTTTCTTAGCTATTGAGATGCTATAAGCTCAGATACCTTGTCCACATCATGCAGTGCACTGAGCTTGCAGTTCAGAGAATTTTGCCAACACTTCAGACTCTTGTGAGGACAAGCAGATCAATTGGATTATGCATTCACAGTTTTGCTCAAGGCAGAAAAGAGTCTTGGTGCAAAAGGGGAGAAATGCATGCAAGAAAGCTGGCAACGACACAGTACACTTTTTTTTTTTTCCTCAGGAGTCAGTTCTTTCATTATTTGCAAGAATTTTGGCTGTAGAGTGTGACGTGGTTATTTTCTCCAGTTGCTGCAGCTACCATAGCTTCCATTCCAACACTACTTTCTAGGCTGTGTATTTTATTTTATTTTTTCACCTTTGCTCAGATAAACAAAGATTCCCCGCCATGCAAAAAGTAATGCACTTACGGCCTCCCTTTCTTCATACACAACCTTCACTCTTAGAAGAGTCTGGGCTGCTTTCTCCCCTTCATTGCCAAACTCTACTTTTGGTTCTTTTGACTGGAGAATGCCAACTTTTCCATTCGTTTGCCTTAACATAATTCTGTTTTCTTTCCAAGCTCTTCATGTTCATTCCATCCCGTCCCTCATCTGACATATGAGGACCTAACAAGAATGTATCGATCTTACTGCTCCTGCGATCCTTGCTTTGTGTTTCCCTACCACAAAAATAATTTTTCCATTAATCCCTTACACCTCCTGCCTGATCTGGCTGGAATAGTGCCTTACAGAATTTCTTCTTCAGCTCCTTCCAGGCATTGCAACTGATTCAAGTTAGAGAAGACCTACCACTTCTTCCCATTCTTGTCCTCTTGACCGTGCAACCCAGTGTAGGATGATGTACTATTGCATATCATATCCTAAGGCTTGATTTCTGCCTACCATTGACATCTTGTGTGTGTGGACTGCAACTCTCAGCGTTTGTCCAAATCCTACTGAGTGACCGTGTCTTTCTTTAAGTGATCAGCCTCCCCAGTATGAGTATACTCATAACTCATTTTTTTCTATCCTGGCTACAAATTAGATTTCATTCTTTGTTATAAAGTACTGCTTATTTTAGTCCTAATTATCTAAACTAGGCTGTGCAATGTTCTGTGGAATGAACCACCTTCTATTCCCATTTTTTAGTTCATTCAGTTGACCTTTCTGGGACATAGTCACAAGAATTTGCTTCCCTGCAAGCTTAGTACAAGGTAGATGATGTGAAAAGGAAGGGACAGTTAGATTTTCTTCCAGAGGAAGAAGACTCGAAATGAAATTTTTATTTTCATGAATGATCGTGCTGATTTCAGTATAACAGCTTGGGAGGAAACTTGTGCAGGATCAGGTTTAGGTTTTTTTCTTTGTTCTTCCGGGGAGAGTTCACATGTGAGGATCTGAATATATTGATGGTTTACAAAGTATTTTTTCTCATATTATGTTTTTTACCATGCTCACTGATTTGAGAAACCCTATGTAGCAACTCTACATTTTAATTTCTGGTTTAGATAGGGTCTATTTATTGCTCAGTTTACTTCTTTCTAGGTCAACAATTTTAATTAGTGTATTTTTAGCAGGCCATGAAATACAAGTGCTCACAGACATGGAAATATATTAACTACTACAATTCAGGCAGTTAGAGGTAATCCTTTTTGTTCCTCTAGAAGCAGAAACAGTTACTTTCTTGTAAACATCACTAAGCATTTGGTTTCTTTTCTTGCACTCACACTACCATTTCTCTATCATAGTGGGTTTTTTTTTATTCTACTTTTATTTCCCCTGTAAAAACTTATTTCTAACTAGTAAAATATAATTAAAAGCAGTCTTCGAAAGTCATGTGCCTCCTCAAAAATTTCTAACTATAATGGAAAGTTAAACTGATGAAAAGTCCTTTTCTACAATGTGACATTCATGTCTTTACCATGGACTGGAGCTGAACTTAGGTGTTTTCTATATTTCTAAACTAAATGATAGGGTGGGATGGGGGAATTATAATCTTGACATGAATGATAGGAAAAAGTAGAATGATTGAAGCTGATTCAATAAGAATCACATAAGAATTTATTTTTTTTGTAACTATACTTTGCCACTTGAGAGGTGTTAGAATGCCTTATGCACAGGCTACGTCACATAAATAAATAAATAAATAAATAATTTTACTTCGACGGTAGGGACTGTGATCCTTGAATGAACCTTGGGTCAGAGAACAAAGTTTTTGTTTTACTAGTGCCTCCGTGATTATTATTGAAGTGGAGGCATTGTCTACTATTCCAAGGCTCTGTTAAATCTTCAGTTGCTAAGATAATACTGTTGCAGGGAGGACAATCTTGAATGAACCTAGGCTTCTGGCAAACTACAATTCTGGTGAGGAATCGGTTAGAAGCAACCATCCACAGCTCATGTTTTTCTGATATTCAGATCTTGTTGCACCCATGCTCCAGTATCTGTAGGTCCCATCAAGTCAGGTGGAAAAGCAGGACTGCAGTTCCCGTACCAGTGCTCTGGGAGCTGTTTTATAATAATGTTTTGTTTCAGGCTGGAATCAAGTTGACGTGGGCTTAGGAGAAGGTTAAGTGTAGGACAAATTACCATTGTTGTTCTACAGCAGCAGTTAACACTGATCTTTATAGAAAAATAATATACATTCTGGTGTTGCATTTAATGGATGCTGAATGACAAGTGATAAAAGTTATGAATTACTTCTATCGGGCTTCATTTTTTCCTGCTTTTTAGTTAATATTACAAAGCCTGATGTAATTATTCATTTGGCAGTTCTCCTTGTCAATCTTCTGCTGATTCATAAGCCAGTCAAATAATATATTGCACACTGGATCATCTGTGAGGACTTTCTGGCACAGCTCCTGGCGTTAAATTTAGTTTTCCAGGGTATCCCAGTGGAATCAAAACTACCCACATTGTTCCTGGACCAGTCTTGTTTCCTTGATGTACACACAGCTGTAGGCTTGTTGGCTGCATCTCTCTTGTTGCCTAATCTCATTCATCTGCCTTTCCTTTCCAGAAACAGACAACTGTGCTTCTCTTGGCATTAGTTTTTCATGTCAGGAAATAGAAGTCAGATACCAATTTTTTAGTTGTTTTGGGCATATCTACAGTTGTGTGAAAACCTGCTATTTCACATTGAAGACAATTAGTTACCTTTTTTTCCCCGTGGTTTGGTAGCCTTTACTCATTAGAGGGCTTGCTTCACTGCAGATAGCAGCAGAAAGGTGCAAATTGCAACTACATGAGGGCCAGGAAGAACTTTCTTCATATTTTTACTAGCAAGATAAAACTAGACAAATTTGCTGAGCACAAACTAGTGGCACGCTGAAGTTCCCTCCTCAGCAACTTTGTCTCCTTGGTGCAATTCCTTGCTGCATCTTTCCTCTTCATACGGCTTTGGAAGTCTCCACCTCTAACCAGTCTTGCTGTGTGTATGAGGTATGTCCTCCTAGGTTGTTAAGCACTGGCAGGATAAACAATGCACACTGCTGAGGTCTAGATCTAGGCTAAAAAACAATGATTGTTTTCACATATTGTTATGAGGAAGTGCCAGTTGTCATGCTTTCCTTTTCCAGAAAGGAAATCCAAACAACCTGTGATATTATAAATGTGCATGGAAATGAAAATTTGCAGGAAGACGTGAAAGGAGTGATCCCAATATTTAACATGAGAAGGTGATGAAGTGCTACAAGGCAAGCTATTTGTGTACCCCGTAACAAATGTTCTCTTCAGTATAAACTCTCACAGATAACTTTAAGATGTGTTGCAGGAAGAATTAGAAGGTAAAGGAGGGCCATAGTAATAAGTTGCCAGTCTTCACTAAATGAACCAGTTCTCAGGGAACAAATCTTTTTCCAACCTACCCCTTCCCTAGGAAACCCCTTTACATCTCTGCTCCCACTAGAGCTCTAGGTATCTCTCAAACCAAACCCTAAGCAAAACCAAACCGTAATTAAGAGACAAATGGTGTCTCTAGGCCCAGGTTAAGTCCCTTGTCCCTGTCCTTAATGAGGAATTTCTCAATGGGGAACTCCTTGTTCCAGCCTGTGCCTTCCATGGGCAGCCTTAGCAAAAGGCTCCATACTTGAACCAAATGAAGAAGTTCTCAGAGAAGTGATGTGCTTGCAGCTTACCCCATGCTTTGGCAGCCCCTTTTCAGCCTCGTTCCAACTGGAGCTTTAGAAAAGGCCTCTCACTCAAACTAAGCCCAGTTAGTATTAGGTCTGGGCTTGAGAGAGAGAAAAAGCTTAGAGGTCCCCTTTGGCTGAGTTACAAAGGGGCTGTCAAGGGGAGGGGTAGACTGGAGAAAGAGGTGTCCCCTGAAGGATTCTTAATGTCGGGAAGGTCTTTGCTTTTGGGCTCAAGCTCCTTCCTGTTGTAGAGGATTAAGTTTATGATTACTTCTGGGGGAGAGCCATTCTAGAGCTTCGGTTGGGAGTGGAGCTGGAAGAGGTGAGCTGCAGACAGATTTCTCCTGTGACAACTTGTCCATCTTCTTTGGCAATCCCTTTGTAGCCACACAATTCGTTGTCCCTTAGCTCAAGCCCCTTCAATATGGCCCCGAGGAGAGGGATCTAAGGGGAGAGTGCTCCAACACCTTGTGTTAGAGTTTGTTTTTTCTAGCAAGAAGAGAGCAGCGTGAGGCATGTTTGATTCGCCTTTTTCCAACCATTTGTTCTCATGGTTGTCTTGTGAAATGTGAGCACTTAACAGAGCTTATATGTTAGTGGTCATAACATCATAAAAATTGTGTTCATACCAGCTGACCTTCACTGGGCTGTATGTCACAGTGAGTTACTTGAAGCCAATGAAACTATCAGGCTCACCCTAGTGATAGACCTCCGTCTGATCAAGGTGAAGAGAATCAAGCAGTACATAGAATAACTTTGTTCTACATTATGTAGTTACTGTAGATGCTATTCATGGAACTGTGTGATTTCTGAGTTAGCACAAGGTGTCATTATAGTTGCCTTTTCTGAAGGGAAGGAGGTTCCCTAAGAGATTCAATTCTCTGCGCTGATACTTTATTATTCAAGGTACAAATCCTTTCTGTACTTAGTCATTAACCTATATACACATAAGCAGCTTACTTACATGGTGACACAAATTCCGTTATAATTTGTCACTTCTGTTGGTGTGCTAGAACTTTGCCCTGTCTCTTGCATTTCCCTTTAATTAATATAGATTTTCACTTTAATACAGTTCATAGCATTTTATCAAAGCTTTCGCCCAGAAACCTGAGAGTTTTAATGCTTGCTTTTACCTTTTAACAGATATCATTTCAGAGCATGTGGGAAATATTAACTAATCAGAATTTTTGAAGTAATTAAAGAGTATAAAAAGATAAAAGTATAAAAAGTATATAAAGAGTATATTTTTTTACAAATGATAAATTAAATGGAAACTGATTTGCTGGCAACTTATTAGTCAGGGGTAGGGAGAGCTGTTAAACTGTTACTCATTTTAGGTTTATGTTGAAATATATAACCTCTTTTTGCAAAATTGCTTTCAGGATTTTTTCACAGTTACTTGTTCATTAATAAAATAATAAAAAACAATTTTTAGGACATTTTCCAGGAATTGGAATAAAAATGAAATGAGTTTGACTGGAGGAAAGATAATGTCCAGAAGTTACACACAACTTATTCTGAAATCAGGAAAATTCTATGTATAGTTTCCATCTTTTAATAATTTTTACTCACTTTATTTTTCCTTAGAAGTCACTGAAACTGAAGAAACAATTGCCAGAATCTCATGCAAAAAGTTGTTCTTGGTTTATTTCTAGACAAAATGCAGACATAAAATGCTGAAAATTTTAGTAGGATGTTTCTTATTTCTTCTCATTAAATCAAATGTCTGAAAATTAAATAGCTAACTTCCAAAATAGCTTTTTTTTATTCTTACTGTTTTTCCTTTTACAAGTCAAAAAGCATCTGAAATCTGAAGTTTATGTATCTTTAAATAAAGGACAGCCCTCAAACGTATCATGCAAACCAGATGACAGGCATCATTTTAGCATAAAAATTAAAATAGTAGATGTTAACTTTACACTGTTGTGGTAGCTGTTAATGCCACACTGTATCTGAAAATAAAACATCACTTGAAAACCCAAGTAATTTCTTAAGAGGATGCTGAAGCTTCTGGTAAAAGGCTGCCCAGTTTTTGATCATTCTGTTTAGCAATAGTGGAGATAACAGCATTAACTTTAGATTAACTTTACCAAGGTTAACATTCCATTAATATAAATGAAGAAATTCATATTCATATTGAATCATCTAGGTAGGACAGGACTAATGGTTTGTAGATATCAAGGTTGCAGAATGACAGAGCGCTAGACAGACTGACTTAAAATCTCAGCATTTCTGCTTTTCTGCCACATGCCTATCAGCAAATTTTTTACAGGACATCTGGGCTGTATCACACTGCTTTTTCTAACGCTGGAGAAGTGACAGACAGGGGATTAAGATTTTCTTCCCAGTGGAAAATTCTCCATTACTACAGTAGGTCGTAATTAAGTGAAAATGGCATTCTTGTTCTCCCTCCAGGAAGAAACTGATATCTTGACTCTCATGTTCACTGATTGCTCAAGTGAACAGTGTCTATAAACTACTGCGAATTCTGGTCTCTGTGGTGTTGGAGCTTTTGGTTCCTGTAGCCTGAAGTTTGGATAAACTCAGTATACAAACTGTTGGAAAAGTTTGATGCTGTGAAATTTTGAAAGTGGCAATAGCCAATTGAACATCTGCCCTTATTTCAGTGCTATAACTGAGTGAATCAATTTCTTTTATATGTGAGCAAGAATAAAGCAGTCAGCATGATTCTGATATTGTCTCTGTGTGTGAAATAAGTAAGACGAATCTGTCAGTTTGCCTTTAATTGATGTTAAAAACCCTGGGAAGTATACAGAAAATAGTTAAAAGCTACCTGATCTAAACACTATTTTTTTCAAGGCCCTTTGCATTAGAGGCATGAGCACTGTAGTCTATAATTTTTTTCCAATGCTTAAGAAGTGTTGAAATGTGCCTCATAGCAGATGGTCATTTAAAGGTAACAGAAAAGAACAGGAAAAGACCCAAATATTAACAATTGAGATTAGAAATAAACTGCAGTTTAGCAATGAGTGTTACTAACCTCTGAAACACCTTATCTAGTCATGTGATAGATTACCAATTATTTCTAAACTTGATACCAAGTTAAGTCCATCTTTTATTGAAATCCTTGAATTTTTCATGTCTTCATGAATGTGAAAGTAATTTGTTTATTATTGATCCAAAAAAAAAAATCTTCTTTCCATCAAATCGGATTGTGAACCACTCATGAAAATCATTATGCATTACTACTCATATTTGCATCTCTTCTGCTTTTAAAAATAATATACCTAATTCTAAACACAATTGTGTTGCAGTATGAGATAAGGTCTTCTTAGAAGAAGTGAAATTTAAAACGCAAAAAGTTGTAAATGGTACCTGCTTTTAAAAAGCATGGTCCCGTGTGGTTACAGATGCTGAAGAGGATTCCCCCTCTGTAGAATGCAGCCATTCATTTTAGCATTGCTATTTCATCTTGCCTTCAGCAGTCTATTCAATTCAGATTTAAAATGAGTCGTAAATTAAACTCTTAGTGCTGTAGTTGCACTTTACGTTGCAGATTATGTTCCTGGCTGCTTCCATTCTGCTTTGGCCTCTCACTTTTAACCAATGATCTCTTCACTTCGCCGTTTCACTCTTCTGCTAATGAGCCTTTCTTCTTACCTCAGTTGGTTATTGTGCATATTTTTTGCTCTGCTGATACTCCATTTACAGCAATGGGCAGCTAAAAATAAGTATTTTCTTCTTTTCCAATGCCTAGTCATTTTCTTATTTTTTTTACTTAGATCTTTTTCTGTATGTAGATATATGTGCCACTGGTGTATTAGGCCTCTTATAAACCACTGATAAATGCCAGTCAGAAGAGTGCGGGCACTTTATGGTCACGAAGCTAAGCTTGTTACTGTTTGGTGGTCTTTTTTTCATGTTCCCTGACAAACCAAGGCTTCTTTTGAGATCTGTCCTTGTGAATCCTTCTTCAGGATTAAATTTGTTATGCTGCATTTGGATATTCCTGGAAAGTACTTTGAGATATATTTTAAAATCAACTGACAAAAATAAATATACATTATTTTTACCCATTATGCAGCAGTAGATACCAAATGTGGCAGATCCATTTCTAACAGACTTGAATTCAAGAAGCATCTGCTTTTTGCTCTTTTGGCATGAACATTACATTTAGATACAAACCAAAACACACAATAAGGAGCTGGTGTTAGATTTCACATAAAGTCTAAAAGTAATGCGTTCTGGTTAAATCTTGGGTGTTTTGCCTCACATTTATATTTGATGTTAGGCTTCAGTGTCTCAGTCTTGAAATGACACATAAAATGGCTTCTGGGCATGTTGTGTAGTCTGACCAAGGCAAAAAGGACTCGGGTAAAAAGGGACCAGCCGCCTTCTGCTTAAGAATGAGAAAGGACTGAGATTCCAAAATATGAATCTTCAAACTCCTTGAAGCCAACTAAATGCAATAGAAGACTTCATACTTTTTGAGTATGATTCTGACAGTTTCAGAACTCACATTTAGAGGAATTAAGAGTCCTGTGCATCATCCACAGCCTCTGTGGAAATCAGCTCACACTCCCATCAGGTTACCTGGTGGGAGACCCACGTTGACTTACCCCAGGCTGTGCCATGTCTGTATGAGGTCCTGGTCTACTTTACTTTCCAGCCTCACGTCCGCGAGAGAGGTACTGTGGTCATTTCAGTCTGCTGTGTTGCCTGTCAGACAGTTCAAACAGATGGAACAACCTTCACAGATGAATCTAGACAGACAAATACTGAGTTTGATTTGAGTAGAAATATAGTTTGGTGCTTAAATGCACTAGAAATCTTGGACCACAGGAGCAGAAATTGAACATGTTGCAGATGATCTTCCAGAAAACGTAAAATGTTTTTTTTTACTTAAGCTTCTCAATGTTTCTCAAACACATTTCAATCTCAGCATCTATCTACAGACAGGTGACATCTTTCTCAGAAATTTTTCATCCAGCTGTGTCAGTCTTCATCTCACCATGAGCTCAACAATGAATCCCTGTGTGGCTTGAATTAAGGTGACCTATCTTCTTTGCAATTATTGTTGATTTTTGTGCACACGCAGGAGCGCTGTTGAATCGGAAGCTACTTGTGCAATCTTCTTTATTATTTTCCCCTCCTTGGGAGACCATTATTAGCTATACTGCTGGTGTACATGGCCTGCTGGTTTGTCACTGTTCATACACAGGACTCAAAGCAATGCTCATGGACAACCATTGGAGACATTGTGTTTATTTCTATGGACTTTGGATTAGGTCCAGGTTTCCCTGAGACTATTCTTTCCTCTTTAATTTGATAAACATCTCTGTGAAAGAAAGAAATTTTGCAATGCTGCTGTTCATGTTAAAAGAAGTTATTCACACTTCATCCTGTTTCCCACAAATCCTGCTATTATATTCTCTTTTGTTTTCTTCTTACTCTTTGGAGTTCAGTGAGTGTGAATAGTAAGAAATTTGAGACTCATGGCTTGCTTGATAACAACTGCGAGTCCTTTTGGGTGAAATGGAGCAGTGGTGCCAGCCATTGTAACACAACAGGCCAGCCTCTCTCATCTGACAATTTGGCCATCAATGTCTAGCTTGGAAAGTAAACACACGTTTGTAAGTCTGGAGAGGGAAATTCCTGAACAAAATTATTGCACAGATCATACTGACATTCTACTTCTCCTGTAAAGGAAGAGTGCTTACCTTTTATTCTTTTTTACTGTGTTCTTCTGCATTTCACCACTAATAAGACAAAAATTTTAAAAACAGGTTTGTAGAAGCCCTTCACAGCTAACAGATTTTAATTTTGTCTTCCATGCAGGACTTAGTTTTTGTACTAATATTTTTGTGCTGCTCTCTGTAAAAGCATTTGAGCTGTTGCTTCCCTAGACCTTTATTCTACCTCATCTCTTCAAGGCAGTTAGTGTTTATTTCTCCCTTTCCTGGCTTGTATGTCTTTTTGGAGATTAACCAAGCTAATGCTGTACAATCTGATGCAAACAATTCCCTAGTTGGTCTTTTTTTTAGTTGTTTTTGGAAGGTGATGATGTTTGTTTTCCTTGTTCATCTCATTTCACATCATTAATTAAATAACCTATTTACCTATTTTTTTAAATGTTGGCAAGTTTAAAAATTTCTGGCCCTTTTGCATGTATAATTCAACCCATAGGATGGTTTTGTATGACCCAATTTTATTCCCATTGAAATCCATTAGAAGTTCACTGGAGAGTTTCATAACTTAAGAGTCAGATATATAGATAGCTGTTTTTTCAATAAACACTTGAGGAGGTGGAAACAGTTCTGCACTGAGGCACGTTACGTAGCAGTGGTGTTGCAGCCATGGGTTACGGTGAGCGCAGCTTGAGCTCTGAGAAGACCTTACAGGCTGGTAGGTGGCTCTCAGGGCTGTCCTCTGCCAAGCAGTTGTGTGGACTGGTAAGTAGATTTGAATTCTGAAAGTATCGAGGGGAGGACTCACATATGGAAATTATTCCATAAATCAACTCTAAGAATCCAGTTACAGACCACAGCTACTGACTTCGCAGTTTTGTCTGAACCATTGATTCTTGAGAGCTTTAAGGATAATTTGCTTAAATCAAGGTTACCTTAATTATGGAAACTTGATTAATTGCTGCAGTGCTCTGGCTCTCTTGAAACATATTAATTCTAATAGAGGCACCTAAGTACCAAAGCCTTGACAATACCAAGTGTTGTCTATATGGGCATAATTTATGTTATCAGCAATGTAACTGTTATGTTCAAAGAGGCATTGTTTCCACCAAGTGTTACTGCCCCATTTGGTGTAATTGTTGCTGACTGGCCTAGCAATGTGTATGATAAATGAAATATAATACAATCAAATACCCAGGAATATGTTGTGCATTGCCTGCAGAAATGCAGCACATAAATACAAAATGAGCGAGAAAGAGCTGAAGTTGACTTTGATTGGAACATAGGGGAATAGTGTAGATCTGCTCCCCATGTAGTTTAAACAATGTGGAAAAACAATTTATAACTAAATAAAGTGCTAGGTGTACTTATCTGAAATAGCAAAATAGAGCTGCTGGGTTCTGAAGTTCAGATGAAATTGGACAGTGTTCTTTGTCTCCTACTCATTTCGTTTAATCTCTTCTCATGAGGTGGCTCAGGGCCTTAGCAATGAGATCTGGCACTTTTCCTCTTTTTTTTGGTGACGCATTTAAAGCATTCTTAAACTGTGCTTTAATTCCGGAATCACACTCAAAAGAAGAAACAGTTAAGCAAGCAAAATGCTTTATAAATATTCAGTATTAATATTTTCCTTCTCTCTCAAATTTGCCACCAGTGGTAAACTGGCAGGTTAATATTCCCTTCCACAAGCCTGTCACACCATCCCTGTCAAAGGTGACATCACATTTCAGAGAGGTGGTTGCCTTCAGAATTAGATTCATAAATGTCTATTATAACTGTCAGCTTAAACAAACAAATTTCACATTTTCCTATTGACAAGTGTTTCTTAGCTTGTTAACTCTGTGACCATTGGGTGGATCATAATGGGCACTGTTCAGTTTTTATAGTTACTCACCATTTTATTAGTTTGAAAGACAGAAACGACCTGTGTTTTCAGCCATAGCTGTGCAGTGAACAGCATAGCTTCAGAAGAGTAGGGACATGAGTGATAATATATACATACACCCACTTACACCCTCACATGCAAATAGCTTTATAGGGTAAATTTAATAAAGTGTGTAGGTTTACAGATGAAAAACAGGAGGCTAACAGAATTCAGATTCTTAGACACATTTATCAGCCTCACTAAGCACCCCCTTGAATCTTATAGCATCTAAATACCATTTAAAATATAACCCTGAGCAATACTGTGCTCCTTTGATCCTCAGAATAAGTAGAAAGAGCCCGAAGGCAGTTCTATATCTTGTAGGTTATTTAATGTCCTAGTGGTTTGTAACCAGTCACAACACTGTTCCTCCTTTACACACACCCCAAGAGGTCGGGTGGGTGGTGGGAAGGGTGCTGCCCTGTGCTGCCTTTGTGCCGTGGAGAGCCTCGCTGCAGAGTGCCAGCTCAAGTGTCCTTAGGGCTGCTTGAAGCTGCTCCTCCTACAACAGAGATTAAATTCAAGACAAAATTCTGGTCACAGATGCTGAATGCTCAAAAACGAGCAAGTAGAGGCACAACATGTGGTTATGCAGTCTTCGTATGCAGCGAAACATACTGTTTTTACAAGGTATTACAGCTTTTCAAAGAGGTAAGCTAAGGCTCGGTATTGCCAGTATCTAGAATTCATGCTAAAAATACCTAAAATCAGCACATCCAGTTACCTAACAGCAACAATGCAATGTTTGTCCATTACATGTAAGAAAAAATCCCTTTCTCTCTGTTCAGCTTATTATATGGCTCAGGGAATGGGTACGTTTATCATGCTAAACTGCAATTAACACTATGAAGTGTGTTTCATCTGGTTAGGTATTTTTTTCAAAAATTAGGAGTGGGAAAATAAAAAGTCCTGAAATCAACATCCTGGATCATCTGAGATGTAAGAAATAATGAGTGAATTGGAAAATAGAGGTTGTAAGGCCTTATTTGGAGCTTACTTTTTTTCTTCCTTATTATTCAGGTTTTTGTGGGGCCTGGCAATCAGACAGAGATCCTCTGAAGAAGAGAGCATATATTTGTCTGCTTGCTAAGAAAAGAAGTACCATACAGTGTCCTAATATGGGATTATAAGGCTCTGCTTGGATGTGTCCTGCTTAGAAATCATCAGTGTTAAGCAAAGATGTAAATTTTAACCTCACCATAGATGCAATGCTATTTACATGGGATGTGCAGAAATGAACTTAGGAATTATTTTTAAGATAACACAGAATTTAATAAAAAATAGAAGGCAGATATTTAACCAAAGTTAAAAACACTGTTTACAAATTTACAGTAGATATTAGAAATTATTCTTTTTACTATATTTTAAATGCCGACTCTTAGACCTAAGGAATATTTAATCCTTGTGAAATTTGGGGCTTATATATTCTATATAATATCCATGGTTCCAGACTGAAGTTAAATCTGTGACTTATGATTTATTTAGATATCCCAACAATAGTAAAATTGCATATAATTATCTTAATGATGGACTACATTGCAAATTTTGAATTTCTTCTATTTAGTCAGGAATTACATTGCATATCGTAAACAACTGAACATTTCAGCTCTTCAAAGATGATAATGTTTGCTCTTTCACTATATACAAATATGTAGGCATGAATGACAGACTCCTACCATCAATATTCTGCAAAAGAGTCTATGCATTATGCCATCTAGGAGGTATTTTTTGGTGATGATAGTAGTGCTTGCTACATAAAAATATGAGAACATTGTGAGACAAAGAAAACCAGTAATTCCTTCTGTGTACTTTGGGATAAGGTTGATGTGTTGGCATCTACTGTTAGATATGGTCCATGTGAGGAATACTTTCTTTAAGTAGGTATTTCAGCAGTTACTGTTCTATACATATCTTAGCTGGGACTACTTGCATTGTTTTTACTTTTTGATTTTGTCTTTCTCCTTCATTTAGGTTTTCACACTATGCTCATCCCACGGACATTTTCTTCTGAGTCTCTGTCTGTCCCCAGGCTGCCTGCCGTCTGTGGATGCAACTCTTCATGAACCACACCTTCAGTTAAAGGGGTTGTGTTTGTAAGACAGTCATGCCCATCTACAGGCCAACATACCTGTGGTTGAAAACTGTATATTACATCTCTCATTGTCAGTAGGCTAGAGAGGTCCTGTGTACGTGAGTCAGGGTGCAGAGTGGTGGGGTGTGACTTTACAGCACAGAAGCTGCCCCAGATTAACCCCTGGGATGAATATTCATCTGCTAAAAGCAAGATAGCAAGTCACATTTTCCCTTGGTGTTCCCTGCCACAGAAGCAGTCTCATTCACACGCTGGGCTACTGTGCACTCTCTAACCTGCTTAGGGAAGCCTGAACGTATGATTTTTAGTAAAATTGCTGCAGGCAGTTGAGTGCTGAGGGACTGATCCTTCAGGACATAAGTGCTCACAAGCCAAGGGGTGGGAACAACTTGGAGGTCACGAATAGCAGTCCTTTGAAACACCCTCAGATATTTTATTTATGAAGAATAGTAGTCATGCCATGACAGTTTAAACATTTACTAATCTGCTTACTTCAAATGCTGCGACATTTGAACAACTTCTCATGCCACACATTCCCCAGTGAACCATAAAGTTAGAGAAGGAAAAAAGGAAACTCCAAGTAGAAAATATGCGTGGGACCTTAGATTTCCTGCAGCTCAGTGTAAGTCTTTTGGCCTTTCAGAAACTAAAAATGGCCACAGGAAGGATACATAATTTAAATGAATAATCCATATAAAACATACATGGTGGTATTTTTTTAAATAATACCATAAAGATTATACACCTATACTCTGGCATTACCCAGCACAAGTTATAATCTAGATTTCCAATCAGCAGTATGCACATCAGGGAGTCTGAAATATTAGAATATATATTAATTAAGATCCATTTTCTCCCTTCCAGACATCAGGTGTTTCACACACTGAGTCACTCGAATAGAACAAATAAGTCCTCTTTTAGTGTGTACACTAGGTCTTGCTTTCCTTTAAGCTGTTAGAATTACTCACAAGTGTTTTAAACAAATAAAAACTTTGGCAATGCCAGTATTCTCTTTCAGGTTCTCTCTATAGGTGCCAGCCTTTAGATTTTGTACTTCCAGATTTGTTTCTAAAAGTCCATGAAATTGCTCTTTACAGCTTACTGGATTTATTTATTTCCTGACTTGACCAATTTTGTACATCCATTTGTCATAATCACCATTCTCAAGACACATGTCCATGTAAGTATATGTAACACACTTAAATGAAGGTATATTCACAAAGATGGAGATGGAGTTCTACTTAAGTACCTGGATTCTAAAGGGCAGATAATCTTTGATTAATAGGAAATTGGCCACAAACTTTAAGCTGTTTCTGCGTCTAAACCCTGAACTGTATCTTATTGCATTGTTATGAATGTGTGCTGTTGTATTTATTAGTACTGGAGCAAAAACTATTGATGAAAGACTTCCATCTTCAGCAGATTTAATCACTTCTTAGAAAGTCTTGCCAGTGTAAGTTTTTGAAATGTTTTGGGTGTTGTTTATTTTTTATCTCTAATGAATTTAGATTTGTATGCAATTACTGCCAGTTGGAATCACTTCAGATTTCTCAGCTACACACAGATAAAAATGTCATTCCTTGGCTTCATACATAAGTACAGTCAGCTTCGTAAATCTGTCCATGTTCTCCATGCCATTAAAGTTAGAGAGTAATCTGTCTTAACATTTAGGTCCATCATTGTCTCTCTTCTAGATAACACTATTGCCTTTGACAAATCTGGTATTGCAGCTGCTATTAATAAAATAAAGCCTTTGGCATTTCCCTGGAAAGTCAGGAATACATGACCAGCGACAGAGCACTCAGGATTAAAACCAAGTAATAGTGCATATGAAGTGAAAGAAATGTATTCTAGCTATTCATATACAACTGTAGAAAATAAAAACACAGCTACAGCTTGACTGTTTAGACACAGCCCCTCATCTGATTGGAACCATGTGATCAAACCTGAGGGGATGAATGACTGAACACTTTCATCTGAAAGGATTTACAAACATCCTTACCTTTGTTTCACTCATTCACATCCATGCCCCATTATTCCAACCAGGCTGGAAGAGGCACTCCAAAGTCTCTGCTAGGTGAGCTGAGATGCTAGCAGAAAGAAACAAGAATCCCTCCACCTGAATGATATGCTTGGTAAATCGTGTGTGGAGTACCAAACATGAAAAGGAAATTCCTGATCGAGATCTCTGGGCAGACTCTGCAGGACTGCTTAAGCAACTCTCACTCAGCATCAGTGACAGTCAGCGCCTTTAGACCAACAATATTGAAAACAGACACTGGATTTAATAATATTAGCATGGAAATGCTAGAAGGAGATGACCATGTGTGTGTGAGATCCAAATTTGTACTGAAGTAAAGAAAGATCTTTCCGGAAGCTTAATTTTGAAGTAGCAACTTATCCAAAGCCATGTTAATCTTTCCTCATAAAAAAGAAGTTGAGTTTGCCTTCAAATCAAGAATTGGCCGTACTGCCAGTATACTGTGGAGCAAAGTCTTAATGCTTGCCAGCAACAAAGCCTTTTTGAATGTAGTACATCCATATCCATTAGCACAGACAGGGAAGGGAGTGCCTGCGTGAATTGTGGTGTCTTAACTAAAGAAGACATCAGCTTCAGCCCACTCAGTACTCTCTACTCAATGTTTATACTTTATGGAAATGTGATTTTTTTTTCCCTCGTATATTGTCTAGGATAAAAAGAATGAAATTTAGCACTCAAAGGGTAGATGGTCTAGGCCTTTCAATGTAATACAAGTCTGTTCATGAAGAGCTTTCTTAGTACTGTAGCAATGATAAATATTTGCCTACTATATTGGAAGTTAACAAACTCATCAGGTTTGAAAATGTTTCTGTATGCAATTAACTGTTTTTACACTGAATCATCACTAATCAATGCTCCAGCGTCTTCTTTCTGACATATTTTTCATAGGTGTTTGTCTGTAAACCAAACAGTTCTCTGAGTAGTGAAAGTATGTTGGGGCTGAGGAGGGAAGAGGGGCAGTTGATGGCAGAAATGCCTAGTAAAGTATTGCAGTGTAAAGTAATACATTGAGAAATGTTATTTATTATTCATCATATGTTAGGGCATGGACTGGTCCTAACTAAATTTGGTACCATCCTAAAAACAGCCTATGAATTTGCTCTTTTTAGTGATAGGACTAATATTGTTCTGCCTAGTACCAGAATCTAATAGTGTGTGTCTGTTGGGATTACAGACACCAAATGCTGATCTGAGCTCTTCCAGGTAACTGAGGACTTTCAAACCTTTTTTATGTGCAAGATAAACTTGTCACCATCAGTAAAAATCTCTGTCACTTGTCCCATTGACTCTCTTCCCTCTCTGCTTTTTTTTAATACCATCAGATCCTGGCGAACTTGCAATTTAAAAAGTAATATGTAAAAACCAATGTAATATACTGATTTCCTGCGTTCCCACTGCTACACTGTCAGATAAAGATAAAGCACAGGAAGATGAAAATGATTGTTTCAACAATCTATGACTGTGAAGAGAAAAAAAAAACCCTCTTGATTCCCTTGTCTTAAATGGAAATCTCATCTGTTTACCAAAAAGGGTAAAAACTCAGAGTTTTAGAGTCAGATGCTGCCAGTCACTCTGAGTCACCACCTTCCAAAAGTCAACTTCCTGTTCTTAATTGGGGTTCCACAGACATCTGGGTGCTTCAGCTGGTGAAACCTGGTTGTCAGTCATTTGTCTACAGGCATCTGAGTAATTTTAATGATAGTTCAGTTTTTCTAGGTGGGGATGTATTGTGAGGCTGTGCATCAGTGCTAATGTTGATAGGTGCACTTAAGTACTTCCTGAGTGATGAGAGCGGATGCATCTCAGAAGACATCATGGGTTATTCTGCCTTTTGGAAACCTTAGATTATGCCAAACCAGTATAAACTGGATGCAATATGTAGTCTAAAAAATGGAATAAAAGAGAAAATTTTGTTTATTTAACTACTTAATTATGTCAGGATAAAAGCCTTTCTGAGGAAAAATACCTAGTTTTGGTCTGGAGACCTCAACTGATAAAAAATCAATGCTTTCCCTTTGAATCTTGTTCCTATAGTTCCTATCCTTCATTCTTAGAAGTTCTGAAAAATCAGGACTGTTTATATTTTCATTGAGCTTTCAGAGAATCTCTGCAGCTTGGGATGTCATTTACAATTGTGTGGACTAATTTTCCTTCCTGAACAAAACGCACATGAAAATCCACAGAGAATGGCAGTTCCAGATCACTAAACACCAGACAGGTGACACTGGGTTGGTAGAGCAGGCTCTTTGTGATATCTGGGAGACTTTCACCCCAGGTCTACAGTGGTACATCCCATTCGGCCCAACTGTACTAATATCCCGTTATTGTCATAGAGCACAGGATCTCTGTAGTTAAAACCTGGGAGATTCTTAATTCGGTGTAGGAAAATGTTGCTGTAGTGAGACTTTTTTTTACATTTGCACTGTAAATGTGGTCATTTGATAGGTGTTTCATTTTGGTTTGTCTTTCTTACTTTTTCTCCAAGAAAAAGCTTTAATGACTTTAGTTTTAGTCTTTTGGTTTGATTCTTTTTCCTCAGTTTATTCACCAAGAACACCTGCGATCTTTAAGAAATATTGAGGTTATAAATACATGAGCTGTTCCATACTGAAAGCCAGGATCACTGCCCTCCAACCGTATGAACTGAGGCCAAGCATTTGCAGAGTGGTAAGGGGATTTTGGCCAAGGCAGAATTTGACCCCTTTTGCTCTTGCAATTCTCTCAAGGCCGAGATGGGATTGTGCCGATTACTTGTGTGCTTGAAATCTTCAGGCATGCAAAAGGAAATTTTAAGAACTTTATCCCACTGTAAATAACTTACGAGGACTGCACGAGTTACAGATAATGGTTACAACCATTTGGATTTATAGAGCGAATGCAGTCTATTCCATTTTCTGAAATGGGTGGTAGCTTTATGAAGTGAAAATTGGCAGTTTTACACCAAATACTTTAACAGCTAATTAAGCCAGCTACTTCATTATTTCATCTGGAAAATGATACCATGCGGATGTAAAGCTTAAGAGAATTGCAGTGTAAGTAGCTGTGGTCACTGTCAAAGTATTGACCATCTGTCTGTCAGAGTCAAAGTACACGATAAAGTGAATGTACAATAGTTAACTTTCACATACATATCCAGTTTAGAAACTATTTTTTTCCTGAAGAACAAGCAGTTGTAGTGGCAAAAATTCCCAGAAAATAGAGTTCATATTTTCTAGGCATTTTTATTAATTTAGCTAATAACAGTATTTGCTTTTTGTTAAAATCAGTCTTCATTTTCATGGAATACCTCCAATTGATAGAAAATTACTTACAGCAAAATATCAACCATTTTTTCATTGTTTTCAGATGAAAAGTGATCATTTGGAACCACGTCTCCTTAGACATATATACATGAAGCAGTTAAGGCTATATGTACGTAGGATGCTGGGCAAAGAAACAAGCTGTGATCTGTGTAAAATGACAGGTCTTTCTAAGATGTTCTTTTTCTCATCAGGATTTATTGTCTGCAGTTTAAGAATACAGTGGAAGGATCACTTGTGTTATAGTTGGTGTGTGAGTGTTTAAGTGTGTACCTGAACAACAGATCCTAAACTAACAAAGGAGTTAGGTTTTTTGGCTGAGCTCATCAATGAGTTTTTGTGCTCAGATTTAATGAAGGGGTGCACATGCCAGCCTTTTATGGCACACAATTCATGAGTTCATATCTCCATACATACTATATGGATGTATTTTGCACATTAATGCAACCCACATCATTAGCAAATGTTGACTGTTAAAACATGAGGAAAACTTGTTTGCCACCATGCTCTCTCCCACCTTGAAGCAGCCTTACCACCATCTCAGTTCATGACTCTCCAGTGCTGTTCATGGAAGTGGTGGAGTCACCATCCCTGGAGGTATTTAAAAGATGTGTAGATGTGGTGCTTAGGGACATCATCTAGTGGTGGACTTGGCAGGGTTAGGTTTACAGCTGGACTCGATGATCTTAAAGGTCTTCTCCAACCTAGATGATTCTACATTTCTATGATATCACAGGGAAAAGAAAAAAAACCCAAACCCTGTGAAACTAATCATGAGCTCATCCCACAATACAAGCAATTAAAAACAAGCCAAAACCCAAGCCTGTCTGTTATCCTTGCCAGCACAGAGTAGGGCACACTGACACATACTCTCCTGACCTTGAGAACTAATTAGATGAGTTCTTTACACCTAGGAATGAAGTCTCACATGCTGAAAATAGTCTGAATAGTTTCAAGGACAGGAATCCCTTTGGTCTAAAAAAAACCAAACCAAAACAAAACACCCCATTGTTCTGCAAATTCTCCAGATATTGAAAATACAGACCAATTCAATTGGTCTGATATTTGAAATCTCCCTGGAGATTTTTCCTCAGACGGATTTTCAGCTTTAAAATTGAAACTGTCAGCCATAAGGAAAGCTCGCACAGGTGAGTAGCAAATACCTCAGACAGGTAAACAATTACTATGAAATTCGGTGCTGTGGGAGATCAGACTGGCCATATGCCTTTTCACTCTGAAAACAGCATATGAAGCTGTCATTGTCTGACTGGCCATAATTTTTTCGCACAACACATCCACTCACTCAAACAAGCCAGAGTATACAAACCAGATGAGTTATTTCCTGTGGCTGATCAAGGAAGTGTAAAGTGAGAGAAAAAAGGAAGATTAGAAGACTTATTCCTAGGTATGGATATGTGCAATATTTTCATATGTGATGGGGATAATCACATTAAAAAGTACAAAGATCGCTTTCAACCTCTTGAGGGTGTATAGGCTTTTGAATCATCAGCGCTATACTGCGTGTCACAGGCACTATAAGTTTTGCGTATAGGTATCAAATTAGATTATGTCAGTTTTATCTCAGCCTTGATCCATGAAGCTGGTGTAGGGACTTACACCACAATTTGTGTCTATCATGTATTAAAACCCAAAATGTACATGTATGAGGTAGGAAATGTCTTTATATCCATGTTACAAATTGGACACTGTAGCATAGGGTGGCATTTTTGTTTACAGTTAGGGTCCAGTGATGCAGTGATGTCTAATGAGATGGTTGGAAATATCTGGGCTCCCTCTCATCACATCCAAGCCTGGTCGACATGATTTGCTCCAGATCCCATTGGCAGTGAAAGGAATGGATCCAATTTTTTGAATGACTTGTCCTGGCAATCTGGCTGGTGGATCATCCACTTTCTCTCAGGCATGAGAAAAGGCAATAGCCAGAGACAGCAAAGGACAGCAAACTGTCACATTCTGGGTGTACAGTGCAGCCTGTACCCACACCATTTATTCTAGGTTCGGATTGGGGGAGGAAGTTGGTAAGAAAATACTGTATTCGTTGTCCACTGTTTCTGTTCCCACTTGGAAAGTTTTTTTGTGTAAAAGTGGTTCACTGGTGTTCTCCTTTTTTGCTGTGTCATGCATAGCTATTTTACACAGTAAAAACTGACATGAAACTGTGACACTACCCTCCTGAACTGTGACATATTGTGGGCTGGAAGCTGTTACCTTGGGGGGAAGAATGTGCAGTTCTTGTCGTACAGGGTATTTGCAATGGTGACTCCATGAGCAGGAGCTGCCTACATTTCTCCATGCCAGCTGGTGCCCTGAGCATGGTGGATGTAAGTGAAAGTCATGCTTGGGTTTTTTTAAATGGGTGATGCTGTATCTGCTTTGCAAGTCCTAGCTGGGCTTCCATGAAGAGCTCGAGGAAGATGGGAAGTTTATGCTCTCTGTCATGGATTCACAAGGAAGAACTATTGCTACAGAAACATACTCACCAGTCACTGGCGCTTTAATTGTCTGGAGACGGTAAAACTCTTCTCCTCTTACTGAAACAAGGGCTTGCTCAAGTTCCTAGTGGATCTAGTTCTGGAAAAACTGATCAGTCCCCTTTCTGTAGTGATTTTCTTCTGGGACTCTAATTCTCTAAGGACAACTGCTGCTGCAGTAAAGAGTGTGCAGGTGAGACTGCTACATCCTCAGATCTTCCTCACACAGGTCAACCTCACACCACACTGGGACATTATTAAGGCACTCCCCTTTAATCAACCAGATACCGCGTTCAGGAGAAGAGCAAAAGCCATGCATGTGCGTATAGAGCTATGTGTCTATTGTTGCTTTCATTATTGAGCCTGGAGGTTTTGCTGGTTGACTGTATATCCATCAAAAATACAATTCATATTCATTATGCAGTACAGCAAGAAATGGGTACTGGATTGGGAGGGGGGGGGGAAAATAAAAGTACAGAAGCACTGACAGCACCTTCCAGCAAAAGCATTTCAAATGTTTAAGCCACTGTATTCCAGGAGGCGAGATTTCAGTTTCTATTATTGCTCAAAATGACTAAATATAGAAGCAAATGAAAAATCTTCCACAGAGGGTTGCTAACATGAAGGGCATCCTTTTCCCCTCGCAGCTATATGACCCTGCCTGAATGGGGGTTAAAGGGATGTGAGTAAAAGCAGCATATGACCCATAATTTTTGTTTCCTTTGAGGTACAAAAGACAAGCCTGAGAGGTGTGAAGCTGGCCTGAGTGTGAAAACGAAATCATAATGAAATGTGAATAAAATGAAAGTAAACAGAATATCCCCTAAGCAGGGTTTACAGTGTCATCTCCAGCCCAAGAGACAGCCTGAGCCACGCTCTCTGCAGGTACCTCTGCTTTGGCATCACGGGCTGCTGCTCCTGCCGCTGCCCACAGGGCCTCTCGCCCGGCAGAGGCGGCTGGCTGACCTGATGAGCCTGGGAAGGTGCAATGGAATCCATCCTTCACTGAGCGTCTGCTGTAATTCTGGGTCTTTTCTGCTCTTTGTGGTGAGAGATGCAGCAGGCCCTGCCTTGAAAAACCAAGCCCTGGCTGAATTCAGCCCTGTTTTGGAAAATACTGGAAGAGTGTCACAGCTTTGAATTCGGACTTTTCTTGAAACTGCAGAGAAGGGTGTTTTCTTTGTTCTTTTCACACAGTTCTTAAAATCTAGGCAGCCCTGAAATCTAGGGAAATTGAGCACTTCTGCACACACACCACCCCCCACATATTTCCCAACCAAGTGATACTGGTAATTAATATGGGCTTTGTCCTAGCACTGCTTGCTCCAGTTGGCATTCCAATATAACTTATCCATTTCAAGCTATTACGGTGATACATAAATATGATCAAATCAACTTTGCCATGTACTGGATCAGGCAGGTAACTCGACCATGTTTGGCGATTAGGATGTTCTGCATGCATTTCATTTACATAGAAATGCTTACCCATTTTCACTGTTCCATGCTTTGTCTTCCCGTACTAACATAACCTCAGCTATTATTTTTTTTTAAAAAAAGCTTCACTTAATATGCTCTTAACGTTTTCACATTAAACAAAGGGGAGCTAATGGCATCTTGTTGTCAGATATATTTTTACACGTACCTGCAAGGATAGATATTACTGTCTGAGTGCTAATAAGCTTGAAAAGCATTTTGCCATGAGAAGATGCTAGAAGATACCCTGCAGAGCCAAACTGTTATTAATCTCCACACAGTATATGACTTACAATACCTGGACATACACCAAAGAAGAACATTTTTTCCAGATGTACTTGAATTTTTTTAATCTAAGCAAGACATTAGCATTACATAGACACTTCTTGCAGGTATTTTATGACCTATGTAACTAACTTACATTGTCATAATGAGTATCAGGATATTTGATGTGTTTGTTAAAGCATTGGTTCTTAGGGGCATGGGAATGTGAAAGCCTTTTGATCTTTGCTTTAAAATACATGAAAATGTCCCCTTCTGGCTGCAGAATAAACTTTGGAAAATGTGTGCCATGCAGGTTTAAAAGTCAGAAAGAAAATATGAAAGAATGAAAATACAAATTAAAGAAGACTAGAAAAAATTCAATATTGTTTTTAGTGCCTAACTTCAGATTTTTTAGAATTGTTGAAGCAGTACTATAGTAATGGATTTTACTATATGCAAAACATAATAACACAGATATGAAATAGTGCTTGAAATACAGTTTTTTTCTATGATCTGCATGGAATTATGACATATACCAGTGTTTATGTCAATATGCAATGCAACCTTTTTAATTTCTTTTACCACTAAAAATCATGGTTTCTAGGGAAAAACCTATTCTTCTAATATTTCTTTAGAATTTCCTCTACTTTTTTGGCACCAAAAATGCCCTCTGGAGACTGGAGGACAACTTAGCAGTTATTTTAAACACTTTATACTAGTTGACTTGCTAAATCAAGATAAATTATAGTCAGCCTTAGACATGTTTATGAGCTTGTTGAGATCACAGCCTAAAAACACATGAAACAACACAGGGTATTCCCTTCCAGGAAGCTCCAGTAGTTTTAAAGTCATAAGGAGACATAGCCCTGAGTTCCCAATGAAAATGAGGGCTTTATATGACAAAACACTGACTGCTAATTATTAGAATGAAAACGTGTGCTTTCTAAATGTGTGATAAACTGCTCTTAAAACATGACAACCAGCAAATAGGATATGGATTTCAGCTATGCATTTTCTAGAGACGCTATATTGTTCTTCTAGGCTAGTTTTGGCATTCATTTTGCAAACTGTTTTAACACAAGATCTGAATGAGTTGTCATTTGAGTATTTTTCACATTTTCTTTTTTATCTGTGAGACAGTGCTACTACATGCTATTTACTCTTGAGTAAGACAGTCCTCATGACCACAATGTAGAGTTTGACGGGTGCAACCATTAAGCTTGGTTTTGTGATAGGAAGGTGGGCTACAAGGCGGTGTGGAAATGAAGTGCATGCACTTGCAACATTTCAAAAATGAACCCTGTAGTGCACTGGTCCAGATTTTGCTGACTGGGCCAAGATTCAGATTTTCCAAGATGCTTTGCAGCTACCTGCCATTTGCTGAGGAGGAAGGTATGTTCTTAAATACCTCTTGCTGCCTGGACCAGACTGCTGGGAAGAAGCATAAACATAGATGTGGTGGGAATTTCTAACTGCCTTTTTTACCTAAATGCTCACTTTTGCAGGATGTTTCAAAGGGGGTAAAATGCTCCAGTTTCAACCACAGGAACTTGTGGCATTTAAGTGTGTGATGCTTTGCTGGATGCTATAGACTCCCTCTGCAAATACTTAAATCATGAGTCATAACAGCCTTTTAAAAACATTACATACTATACATACAAAGATTGCACTTAAAATGTGTCGTATTTTAGGTATAAACATTGTACTTACTGGCATGAGCCTTCAATGTGACTTTCAGGCTCCTTTCCCTTCCTAGGCCAGCTAGGTGCTCTCTGGCTGAAGCTGAGTGAGGGGAGAAACTGTTCTCTGTGTCAGTCATGTCACAGCCATTTATGTAAATGACACATTTTGGCCTTTGTCATACTTTGAATATTTTATTACCTATAGTTAGTAATTTAAAGTCATCTTCTTCCCTTCCTCCCAACACAAGAAAATGAGTGATGATCCATTTTGATGGATATTATTTACATGCCACAAACCAAAAATAACTCAGGTAACCCCATATCCATTGGTGATTTTGCAATACACCAATTCCATGTTCTAAACAACGTTCCAACCAACTTAATGGGATATTTCTCCCCATTGAAACTGCAGCCTTAACTTCAGTCACGCTAATATGTGACATGCAGTCTCTATTTCTAGGCCGTGCATTAGACTTAGAGATCTGCCTGCAGAATAAACTGAGCAATATATACAATGTTCTCTTTCTGTTATCTGTGTAAATATTGGATAATTTTTTTTTCCCCAGCAGCATTTTGCAGTATGCGGATGGACACTGATCTGCCTGCATTTGGTAGTCATATTGAAGATGAAGTCGGAGTCATGCTTGGAGGGCTGCACAGTTACAGGATCAGCGGTTGCACATGTTGGATGTTCTTTGGCTTAAGGTGAGGGGTAACTCTTCTTTCAGTGTTTTTTATATGCTATATTGGACAACTTGTCTTCCGCAATATTCAGCTGCATGGCTGGGGTATTCACAATTCAGTGTCATGGGCTTTATTCTCTCTGCAACAAAAAAAGAATCAGAAAATCTGTGGTAAGCATCTCAATACTTCAGTAAACTGGTGAGTTAGCAGATGGTTCATACTGCGTTTGGATGCCCTTTTCCCTGCTTTTCTCTGAGTAGGTCACACCAGCTGATGTAGCAGCTTGTGTTAAGTTCACTGCCACCAGCTGCAGGGGCATTTGTTTCTTTTGTTCCTTTTCCCATTTGTGTAAGCAGGTGATTTGGGTCAGAACGGGAAAATAGTAGATTATTTATAGGGCTTGTATAGCTATAATGGTCTAATTACCTGATCTCTTGGTCCTTCCTTTTTATTATTGCAGTGGGACAAACTAGATTGAAAAAAAAAAATTAAAGTCTCTGAAGCAGAAGCTCCAGATTAATACCCATCATAGTATTCAGACCAGTGTGTGCAAACTTTTCTTTCTCTGTAATTAGTTTTGCACATCACTAAGGCAGGTAGTTAAGTGCTTGCCATTGAAGGATGAACCCTGCAATTCCTGTACTCCTTGTGGAACTTTTCAGGAGCAGATCTTATCACCAGATCAGTATGCTTCAGTGAGGGTTTGGACTGACCCAAACAATCAGAAGAATTTCATTGTAGTGATGTGACAGGATATGCATAGGGTCTGTGTACCTTTCATCTTAAAACAGGCAACTTTGTGATGTCGACACCAATGTAAAGTATAATATGTATTAAAGGAAAAATGTTTTTTGTAAAATCATATAGTGTTGTCCTGCAAGGTACTGATGGCTTCAACTTCCATTGTCTCCATCTGAGAGATAAACTTGTATTTAATGGTGACATAGTCTTCAACGTAAAGTAAGAACTGATGCTTCCATAAAAATTTACATATTTTTGTTTATTTTGGACTACTATTTTATTAATTTTGCAAATAGAAGATCTATTTGCGAGTTATGTGGATCATCCAGAGTCAGTAAAATTGTTTCCCATGTTGGTGCTGGAATGAACATTTAACATAGAGAAATGCTAGCAAAACCCCAGAAACTGTATCTTACTTCCCCTGTAACTGTTGTCCTTACTAACGAATATTGCAAATTATTTATGTTTTAAAATATTTGATTTTATGTTTTCAGACTGGGATGTAAAGCCACGGTGAGAACCGCCGGCAGTGCTGGGAAAGAGATGTGTGCAAATGGCTGGGATTGGGAGCAGGCTGCCCCAGCCTTGTAAAAACCCACCAGGCAAGCTCCCACGTGTGCCTGCCTTAGCTTTCACGAAGCGTGGGGGTTGTTGTAGTGATGAGTTTTATGTCCCCACCCAGAGGGAGGAGGGAAAACAAAACAAATTAATTATG
>NW_010248658.1:59755-78828 GCF_000690775.1 Eurypyga helias
GTATTCTGTGTGTCCTCTTTGTGTCAAACCCTTGTCGGTCTGTCACAGTATCATGTGTGGAAGAGATGAATTTTTAAATCACATCCTGTTGTCTCAAAAACTGGGACATATGCTGTTGTCCTACTTCAATGTAATAAACTACTTCCTCATTCAAGAATTATTTTTTTCTCATAATTGCTGATGATTTCTTCAAGGCCTGGTCTAAGTCAGATACATTTTGCTGAAGAGTTTGCCAAAATATACTAAAAGTAATTGTTCAACTTACTCTATAGGATTTAAAGGGAAAAGCAAATCAACAGTAAAATAGATATTATTTTTAAAATATTCTTTTTCTATGAACTTTGTTAACAATTCTTGACATAATCATAAAAGTAGTATTGACCACATTATATAACGCCTCCAACAATTATGAAAATAGAAACATCATACCCTTCGGAGGAACAAATTTTAAAATATACTTCATAGATATTTTCTAACACTACATTACCAAAAATTTTATACTTTAAATAATATTTGTATAGCAGCCTTTTTTTTTCCTTTTCAGCAAAGGGACTGTTTGTTTTGACATGACAAATTCAAGGACCTCAAAGTTCAGAGCACTAATTCAGATTTGCCTTTTGACTGTGCTTTTGCTGCTCTTTAGATTTTCTGCTGAGAAGAAAGTGTTTTTTCTTGCTGATTTATGGGCAATGTATTCTTTTATTTGTTTAAAATTGTATGCTAAGATCCCAAGTTACTGTGCTTTGACATAGTTTTCCTTCTTTTAAAAAGGAAGTGCCTAACTTTTTCACTCTAAAAGGAAAGGTGGCACTAAAAGAGTATTTTCAAAGCTATTAAGATACTAAGGAAATAAGTGAGTCCAGAGCTCACTGATTTCCTGTCACTGACTCTTTCTGAGCATCATATATTACACAAAAGAGCTGTAACATTTCCAAAAAGTGTTCTTATTAATTCTACAGAGATACTAGAGTTGGTTTATACTCTTTTCTAAATTTCTGTGGTTTAGGTCATAAATGAAAAGTGCCAAAAGTAAAAATACAAATTACACCAATTTTTCTTAAAAGCTTGGTCTGATGTGTTGTGAAAGAATGACCACGCTCAGGGTCTCCTTTCTGCGCAGGGTATCCTTTCCCTTTTCTGATCCCTTGCAGCTTGTCTTCAAAATGGCCTTCTTCTGCTGGCCATTTTCATGCAGCTGCCCATGGGTGAGTGCTGTGCTGTCAAATACGTTCCTGTAGTTCCACAGCACACTGGCACAAGACTGGTTATTACAAAAGTAAGGAGAATGGTTTAAAGCTACTTTGAAGTTTCTTTCCTAAATCATTAGTTTCTATACCAGAAGGGGCAAGCAGGGCTTTTTCTCCTTTATGAAAATCAGGAATACTTCTTTTTCCCATGTTCGTTATCAGCAATAACAGATTTCAAAACCTTTGGGAAAAAAAAGATGTCATGGAGATGTTTGAATTTTGAACATATGATTGTGGTGGTCTGGAAAAGCTATTTTAAGTTCTCATCAAGACTGTATGTTTTGGATACATGACCATTTTATATTTCTACCTCAGGCTAGTATTGAAAGGAACATTTGTTCCAGATTGTCTTTCCATCCAGGAGTTCTTCAGAGCAGCAAATGTTGGAGCATAAAGACCTTCTCTACTCATTGAGCTTGGCGTCTCATGAATAGTCTTTACGATCTAAGTGAGTTTTAGGATTTTCCTAAAAATATATCTGTTTCTTGAGAATGTTTTGCGTGAGAAAATGTGCTGCTAGCAGGTTGTGTGCATGTCCACAGAAGAATCATAGAATCATAGAATGGTTAGGGTTGGAAGGGACCTTAAAGATCATCTAGTTCCAACCCCCCTGCCATGGGCAGGGACACATTCCACTAGACCAGGTTGCTCAAAACAAGTAGAATACCCAATAAGCAGTAAGCTCCATTTTCTCCAGAAGTTTTGTCCTGCTTTGTTAGCCGTATACCGCACCGTGTGTGGGCGTTCACCTGCGACGGCGGCTGCTCTGTCGCTTTTTGGCTGGCAGGGCTCTTCCCCACAGAGCGCTGCTGTGCAGGCAGGAGGTAGTGGAGTTACAAGGGTCAGGGACTCCATGTCACAGGGTAATGGGCAAGAAGGGGTACAGAGGAAATGCGTGAGGAAGAATGAAAGAAGCACCAGTCTTACAACCTGCAGAAGCAAAGGGGAGCTTAACAGGAAGAAGTCAAACAGACTGGGGTCCGATGTAGCTGCATGGGGAGTGTCTAGCTGGAAGAGAGCCCTGGTAAGACTGTGAGAATAAGATTAATACTGGCATTTTTCTATTAATAGAAAAGGAAACACGTGCTTCTAATTGTCTCACATAACGCATTCAAAACATATGCTTGATAAGCATGGAGAACATTTGATGGAGTGTTTACAGAATAATACACAGAACAATGAGAATAACAGATCATTGTGTGTCCCTGGAACTACTCCCATTTCCCCCGTGTCCCCTTTCCTTAGCTCTGCTGGTTTTTTTCCATTCTTAAAGCCCTTTTGGATTGTTGCTCTTTTGGTAGTTTGGGTTGATTTTTAATTTCTCATCGAACTATTTTATTCCCATTGACAATATAGTTTATACACTCCTCCATCTGATTCATAGATAACAAAACAGTGCTGAGTTTCTGGGATTGATCTTGAGCGCCAGCAAATCAAAACATTTCCTTCTTGACCACCCATCGCTATGCTGTCTTTGAATAACCATAAGGCAGAAGGCTCTAAAACAGCCAGTCTGGCATCATTGATCCCACACTTCTTGCATTCTCACTTTTCTTACTCAACTTCAGTAAAATTTGAAATAAACCCCCAAATTATAAAAATGGTTTAAAAAAATTGCAGAATCTATCCAGTTTTGTTATACCTGTAGGCTACATGAAAACTCTGAAGTCCTAACTAGATTTGTCTGTGACATTTCCCTTGATCTGAACGACAGAAAAATGAGAGATACATGTGCATTAAGCGCAGCTGCCTGCCTTATACTGTGTGCAGCGGTGGCTTGCATGTGGATGGCTGTGTTTGTGTGGGGCTGGGGTGGTAAAGGTGAAACAAATCCAGCTAACGTTCCCATATCCCTAGCTCAGATCTGATGAAGTCCTAGTATAAAAGAAGAGGTGAAAAATTAGTGGAAGAGGTATAGGGCTTACTGTGCATTAGTGTGGAGGCTGAAACTGATGTAGGGTTCATGATTTTTCTGTGGCTGATGCTGTGGTATAAAAGTGATTCCATGCCATTGCCATGGGAGATCCCTGCATGATCTCAAGGGTTTGGATTTTGAGGGGTTTTTTGTACTTTTGAAATCAATTCAGATACCTGTGGATTTAGGACAATCAGCAGCTTTCTATAAGGGGAGTTTCTCAAAAGGGAATAAACATCTTGATGTGTCTAAATGTCTCCACTTCGTATCACGCATGTGATGGCAGATATTCTCTGTTTCTGTCTACCAAATGGTGTGATGAAGCAGGCAGGGAAAGGGAGGAGGATTGGGCAAGCAGCTCAAGACAGATGTTTTATAAATATTAAAATATTTAACTACTGAACAGAATTTAAAATATCCTGTTTATTTTACATTTTGTGCATTGCGTGTATTTTGGGAATATTTCCACATGATAGCATTAACAAGAGCCCTGTCTCATTAAAGTTGCCTCAAAGGGACCTTTTGAATGAAAATAAATTCTATCATGAATATTGTTTTTTGCAACGTATGTGAAGCTATTCAATATTACATTTGAAGTAAAATCTTTTATCTATTAGAAATATTGAAAGTCTGTGTATTATTCACAGTAAAATACATGAATGCACTGTTATTTCCTTTTCACTTTCTTGGTACATTAAAAAAAATTGTTACATTTATATATTAAAAGCATGTTTGAGTCTATGATTTGGTTTTAGCCGGATGGAGCATACTAACTTTCTTGTAACCCCTCAGATCACAGTCACAGGCTTGGCTTTGGCATACCAAAACTCGAACTGTAATCCACTCTACTTCACAGTTGTAAAAAGTATTCACATAGTTTGGAAGATCAGAATTAATTATAAATGACCTGGTTTTGTTTGTCTATACAAGTCTAGGAGATCCATGAGGAGGGAGCTGCAGTAAGAAAACAGACTGCAGCAGTTTTAGAAGAGCTTAAGTTACAGTCTGCGCATGGCTGCTACAGCAAAGTGAAAACTTCTTAAAGTTTTATATTTTTCACCTTCGCAAAAGAGGAAGGAAATATGCTTGAAATTCAGCTCTGCACTGGATTTGGAAAAGCTGTGTGTGCAGGGTTGCTAAAGAGGAACATGGCTGAGAAGGGCAACCTGTTCTTACATTCATACAGAGGTTTGTACACTGTGTTTTGCTTCATAAATAATGTGAAAATAAAGTTCAGCTATCAGAACTTTCAGAGGTTGGAAAATAAAATTTTCACAGATTAGAAGGATAACTCAGCTAATGCAAGTGTTTTAATACAGGGAAACATGAAATACAGCTGACATTGGTCTCTAGTGGAGTGCCATTATAATAAAGTAAGTAAATTATGGGAATCTTTCATTATTCTCAAACCAAACATTACAGAAAGCTAGGAGAATATGTTGTGTGCATTTTTTAAGCACTTAAATTTATCCATGCCTTTGATCATATGTAATATGAATACAGCACTTTTTCAAGCAGTATACATTTTGATGGCAATTTCAGATAATAATGGTAAGGACACTTTTTACTCACTTGGATATTTTAATATTACTTTTCCTGGGTAGAGCTAAGGTTCTCTGAGTGGCTGAATTTTTACATTGCCATAACTTAGTGCAGTAAGACGCTATAGTATCTCTGAATTTTCCAACAACATAATTTTTACTGAAGTCATTGAAATATTACTGCAGTGGTTTCACAGTTGAGAAACTAGCAGCCACGTTCCCAGACTTAACTTGTGTTGAATGTACATTACATCTGGGAGTCTTCTCTTTTTTAATTAGCAAAATTTTCATATAGGAGGAGTGAACAGGACCTAGAGAGAATGCTAACAGCTTTTAATTCCAATAGCATGAAGCTATGTATAAATATGACATGATGCATCCACTTCTCCTAAGTAGCAAATATTTGTAATTGTCAAAATGGTTGATGTTGAAATAATAGTCAGATTTTCTTTGGTGCAATTTCAGGGAGAAGCCATAATTACGTATGACAAATACTCTGGAATTGACCCTAGTGTCTATAAAAACTTCCCATAAGTAATCTCAGCAGGAGAGGCACTTGCTGAGAGATTATTTCAGTTTGAAAAGGAAAACATTTTTCTTTAAATGTTCACTATACATATGACAATGTGATGTGACCTTTATTGTCGCATTTTTAGATATTTACATAATGATTTGAAATGTGCTTCTGTGAAAATAATGATAGCCACACTAATCTACTTGATGAACAGTTCCATCAGGCTTTTTCTCTATTTTTTTTTTTTTTTGTAAATACACTAAGTGACAGTTACATCTCGAGATTTTGCCTCAGACTAACTATGCTTGTAGGAAACTTCATCGTGCACATTTTTGCTCTTTCATTCTATAAAAACTTACATATTCTGAGTGCCTATTTATTTGAAATTTCCAGCAGACTGCTCATTTTCAGCTCCAAACATAAACAAGTGCTGGTTGTTCATGGCCCACTACCATCTTTGCATAGAATATTTCATTCACCCTGACTTGGCAGATCAGATTAAAAAAGCAGAATACATCTTGCACCCAGAGATGCTCTGTGGCTGGAAATGGGTGGGTGGAAGACTTAGAATTCTGCTTTGTTTGGAATGTTACAGTTATTTTGCAGTCTGTTTCTGATGGATTTTGCTTTGGCTTTTTCTCCTGTATCAGTAATGTCAGCAAGTGGAGAGAATTACATGGCTCAGGGTTTATGCATCCTGTCAGTTCTCCAGCCCTGCTATTTCTTTCTCAAGTGCATGCAAAAACCAGGAGGAATTCATCTGTGCATGAAGCAGCCCTCCAAGCCAAGTGCACCTGATGCACCACATTGAGCTGCAGAATGGAACCGGTGCAATGTCATGCTGCAAGTTAGTCCTTCTGCAAAAGATGATAACACTTGATGGACTGTTCTGTGCAGGACAGCAGCAACAGCATTTAGCCAGAGCCATAGGAGCTACAATTTACCCAGCAAGGATAGGTATGGTGAACAGCCAGTTGGAATCTCGCTTTGCTAAGTCAAAACAAGACTTGAAAGCAGCTACAACATCAGTGTCGGGCTCCTCTGCCTTCTGCTCCTGCTCAATTTGTCTGATAGTTAAAGCAACCACCAGTTAGTTCTCAGTCTATACATGCTCTCCTTTTCCTGTTATAACGTCACGGAATCACAGAACCACACAGAATGGTTGAAGTTGGACAGGACCTCTGGGGATCATCTTATTGACCCCCCTGGTCAAGCAGGGACACCTAGAGCTGGTTGCCCAGTGTCAGATCCAGATGGCTTTTGAGTATCTCCAAGGAGAGAGACTACACAACCTCTCAGGACAATCTTAGCCACTGCAGTCATTCTTACAGTGAAAAATGTGTTTCCTTATGATCAGACAGACCCTCCTGTGTGGGTCTGCCCATTCAGGTTGTGCCCATTGACTCCTGATGTTAGGTGCTAAACATGCTGCTGTAGCAAGGAGATGCAGAAATGTAACCTGGGGTAAAAAGGCCATCTACTACCTGAAAACTTTGTTGTCTAAGAAAATGCATGTATGTTTTTGTTGTCAGTTGAAAGGCTCTTAACATGCATTTGCCCATGGGAAGTGCTACTCGTATGGTCATATAGTTCAAGAAACTTTTCCATCAAGCTTACTGTTTTATTCTGTTCAGTAAAAGAAAGAGCAAAAGAAGCTTGTTTTCTTATATATGGGAGAGGCTTATAGCTCTGCACATGCCATGATCTCTGCCTTTTTACCTTCTGGACAATATATCATTAGTTTATGCAAATGGTCATTGCTGCACTGACTTCTATAACACCATACTGGTTCTCACAAGTCTGTCCCCAGGGGTTACAGACTGATGTCAAATAGTTATTTGATATGTATGTGCCCATGTCATACACTTAAAACACAGAAACCTTGCTTTCTACTTCCACCTCTTCATCTTAAGGTTTCCAATTAAAAAAAACCCTTACTTTTCAGTCCCCACCAGCAACCTCCAATACACAGAAGTGGGTTGTGGATTAGATGCAGCCTTGAGTAGAACCAGTTTAATGTAAATTCTAAATTTATTTCTCCTTGTCTTTGTCTCCAAGGATGGTATCTGCAGAGAACAAGGATTTTTAACACTGGATTTCAGTACCTTGGTTCTGCTTTGTTAACTCCAAAGTTGTGTGATACATATGGCAAAGACTGAAAGCCATTAGTCCCACATTCAGTTGACAGTACCATTGACAGACGAGTTTATTGTCTGCATGTTATCTTTAGAGAGAGTAGGAAGTATCATTGATTTTAACTTGAGTTTTCTTTCATACGCTTAGCAAATAGGCATTGTGAAAAAACTCTCAGCTTTACCCAAAAGAATTATCTTTAAATACCACAGTTGACTGTTAGGCCCAAAATATAGCCCTTTATGAAAATGGATACAGAACCACAGTGTGAATATGACTATATGACTGTTGAAGGAGTTTTCCTAGACTTTACTAAAAACATTTAAGTTTAAAAACAAGCTGTTTCTGACGCTATTGAAACCTCTGAGACAGCAGTATTTTACTGCTTCATAAGGACGGCTGAATGTAACTCACAAGTATCATTTTCCTTTGTCCCAAATCTGCCATCCTTCTCTCTGCTAAGTCTTTATGTTATTAAAACTCCCATTCCTATCACAGCTCCAATGGAGCGATGTGAAAGACAAAGTAACTCACAGCTAAGCCATAGATGGAACAACTGTATTTCAAAATAACAGGGTAAAAAAGTTTCCCTAACTTGAACTAGACTTTATATTTTTCAAGCTTTCTTTTAATTTTGGAAGTGTGTATTAGTTGCAAGATGATGTTCAGTGACAATGCTCAGCACTGAGAAGAGTGTGACCAGTGCTTTCTTTTTTGCAGGGTCCTGACTGTGCGGTGATATGGCTCTTCGAAAACATAGACACACTGAAAATTCTAGGGGGGTTTCCAGTGTCCTTGGCTGTTATCTTCTCTCCTGGTCATAAATCTATGTCAGAAAAAGGATGAGAGACTCAAAACAGGATTCAGCCTCAACTCTTAGTGGTGGGTCTAAGCTGTGCCTGCTGAGGTAAAGGTGGATGTTGTCAAAACACTTCCCATTTCCTCTCTAACATGGATTTTAATTGTGCATATTTTCAGTATTTGTTAATTAGGAGCAACTCAAAAAAACCCCAACATAATGTGAGGAGTAGGAAAGGTTTTTCCCTTTACTATAAAAAAAAATTAGGGATAAACCACCATAAAACAGGCTCTTTACAATATTCACCTGGACACCAGTGACAGAGACTGAATAAGCCTCTGTAAGTTGCACTGCCAGTAATATTCTGTCTAACCTGCAGCACCTTGCCTCTCCTGGCCCCGGGTCTCTCTTGGGAAGGCCTCCCCCCTTGGCTGCACCATGACAAACTGGGTGGTAACCTCCACTCTGGGCAGCTGCTCACTTGGAATGAGACCAGAGTGACATTTTAAAAAGTGAGCAAGTAATTTAGTCAGAATGGACAAAATGTACAAAAACAAATCAGGAGAAACAGGTATAATGAAGATCAATTGATTGATACAATTAAGTGTGGCCATTTTGTCCATTTGTTTGTTGTCCTTAGGCTGTGATAATTCTACAGTTTGTGTAGCTGCTTTATTAATTAATGCTAGATCATTTTAAAGAATTTAATTGATCTATTGACATTTGTAGCAAGGTCAGCATTAAAATACTCTGCTTGACTAGCTAAGGATTTTCTATCTTGGTGGAGGTCTCTGGTTGCTTTGATAAGTAAAATCAAACTGATGAAAATTTCCCTCTTAGGACTTTAACCACTGGGTTCCATCCTGCCTTTTTCACTTGCTTTGTGAGCCTCGTTCTTTTCTCATTTGCTTTTCTTCTAAGTATCAGACTAAAATGTTCCAGACAATCATGGCTTTAAAAGTACTCTGCATTAGCTGAATGCAGCAGGCATGCAAGCAGTCATTTAGGCCAGTGACATTAACCCCATCTTCTTTAACAAAGAGAAATGGGAACTAAGCATATAATCTATGAAATCAGGCTGTCTTGTCTCCTTCTTGTAGCATAGCATAGATTTTCTTCCAATTATTCCTGTACTGAACACAGATCCCCACTTTTATGTGGTGTCTATGCTTCAGACAAGACATCTCATCCCAATTAGAAGAGTTTAGAGGTGGAGGACACTCTCTTCCTTTAGTATTTTCCTCCAGTGGTTAACCACCGTCATTGCCAACGTGTGTAATTTCTCTTTTGATACAGCTGAACTGAGATTTCAAGTTGTTTGTTCTTTTGTAATTGGCAGGCTGTCTCAGAGCATGTAAAACCTACCATCTCCAAATTTACCTTTGAGCCACACAGAATTAAATTCATCCAGGCCCTGTTCACACAGCCTCTTTCCTCAGCCCAGAAGTCTTCTGGCCCTCAATGCTTCTTCTTTAATACCCTTTCTAAAGTATGTTTCAAATGAAAATGCATTGAAAAAGGAAAGTTCAAGTACCATTCTTGCCAATGCTGTGTGCTGCTGTGAAAGAACCACCCTAACCCACTTGCCGTTCTCCCTTGAACCACACAAGGTTCATGTTAATCCTCTCAACCTGAGCATCACCCATGTTGCAAAATGCATAAAGGGGAATTTGCTGACCTCTCCGAATGAGGCATTTGGATGAAGTTATTTATGAGAAAGGGAAGAAAAAAAAGAAAGTACTGAAGTGCTGTAATCATGTGCGTCTGTTCCACAGGCATATTACTGGATACTTGTGAAATAGGGGTACGGTGGGGGCAAGGTAACCCCATGAAATCTCCTAAGAGTATAAACATATTAGTTCTTTGAAAGGCAAATATCTTCCTCAATGAATTCTGGTGAAAATGTATAGTGAATATGTATTTCATGAGACTTTGGAAGAGTTATTTTTCCCTTCAGGAAAGAAAAAGCAGAACGGTAGATCTTTGAGATGGAAGAAGCCGGTGTACATGACCTACTCTGTCAACATGTTACTTCCTAGCATAGTAGGACTGAACCCTTCAGTCTATTTTCTGGGTCTTGGATGGGGGGAGGAGGGAGAGGCAGGTTTATTGAGTGGATTTGTCCAAGCACTGAGTGTTGGTATAATTTACCCTTACTTTGTTCTTTATCTTTTATATTAAAACACCTGGAGGGCTGTGCATTCAGGAAGTTTTAAATGGTGGCATTTTATAAAGTTTTGGGTTCAAGGAATATGTTAGAAAGGATGAAGGCATTTTGATCAGGGACTAAGAGTGGCAAAAATTGATTAATCTGTGGACAGAATACATGAGTAAAAGTCATCTGCACCAATGAGCCAAATTTTCTGAGCATTAGGAGTGAGACTTGCAGAGATTAACCAGATAAATTTGACTCTTACTTTACTTTATAGATGTGGGGAGCAGTTTTCATGTATAAGTCCCACTTGGAGGGTAGGCTCAGGTCTCCTATAGCTACCGAGAAGCCAGGATGCCTCAGCAGCCCTGTTGAGTTCCTTCTGCTCACAGAACACGGCTGCTTCCAACAGGAGAAAGCACTTGAAGATATCATTCACATGGTATCACTGCACAGCTGTCACTGTGCACAATGTTCTTGCTATACTAATTTTTTATGGGTAAAGAACACCATTTTCTGTGTTTTGCCTATTTCTATTTCATTTAAAACCCAGAAACTTAAATTCAGAATATACAGCTTTCATCAAATTGTATGTTTTTTAATCCATTTTATTGCTAAATTTCTTACTGTTTAAACTTTCTTACTGTTCAAAGAACTGACCAATCTCAAGCTGTTTTGTAAACTTGAATATTACTGGATGGACTGCTGTAGATAATGGATTCTTAGTGCTATCTTACTGGGATGTTGATACCATGCGATCATTTAACTCTCCCTATCACGATAGCATGGATCTTTTTCTCACACAGTTGCTGCTTTTTTTTTTTCTTTTCCTTCAAGTTCTTTAATTCACTGACAGTTTAACTGATCAATGTGACAAAAATTCACTTTTAGTTTAGCCACTGACTCTTATAAGTGCTATAGACTGAAGAAAAGCATCTTTTCAATGGCTCTTTGAAAACTGAGATTAAAAGCAATCAAAGAATACAGATATTTCTTGACTTGGGGGTATGTTTGAACACATGGAGTAGAAAAGGCTTATACAAATCTAGTTAAGCAAACAAGTTTAATTTCCACAAACTCCCCAAAAGCACTATAAATGAAACTGATATATCTGAATTTTGGAAGTTCCTTTGAAGTTTTTTTCATAAAATTCATATGTTTTCAACCCCGCAAGTCTCCACAATGTGGTATTTTTAGATGTCAGTATTCTTGCACATTCTTATTTCCTGTCTGCACCATGGTATCACTGTCGTGAGTCAAGGGCATGCGCTGGCGATGATCAGAACAGCTCAGTCAGAGAAGCCCCTGTGGCACAGGGGCTGGGCAGCTGTTGCTTGAGAACCTGGAGATTAATGGTGGAAGGTTTATTGCTTCAGTGACTGGTGGAATAAAAATTAATTGGTAATTAAAAAAACCCAAAAAGGTATCCTGTCCTTTGGTGAATGCGCGTGTTCCTTTTTGAACTGTAGAATGGCGGAAGAGTTAAAAGTAGAAAGAAAGATTAAAAATAGAGATGCAGGTGATTTTATGTACTCTCTTTTAAAGTCCTCTTGCATGATAACAGTAGTAAACTAGTGTAGGCTTATTGGCACTAATACACAATAACTATAACCAAGTTAAAATATGCATTCAGTTTTTCAAGAAATATAGTTTCTTTATAGTCCTCCTGTCAAAATAATTATATATTTCACCAAAACCAAAACATTGTACACTGTCCTGAACTCAGAGCACTTTACTGCAAATCAGCTCAGATTAACCCTGTATGTCCAGTATGTCCACTGTCTCTCTGCCCACCTCTTTTCTTTAGACAATATCTTAGGGTGGTCTCAATATCTTGCCGGAAGGATATTCCCCTGACAATGTAGTACATGATACCCCACAGGTAAGCAAGTCTGTCATGAAGGGTGCATCTGACCCATCAAAGAAAGCGTGCGGAAGTTGCCCAAATTCCTGAGACATCCTGGACACAGTGTCAAGATGACTCAAAACCGAATCTTTTGATGCAGAAGTGTAACAGCAACTGACTCTTGAGTTTGAGGGCTGTTATATGAACTGGGGTTAATATTTCCAATTTGGCTCTCTTATTGGAGCTGTCAGTTCTGCAAGTTGGTATTTTGACCTTGCCCCTTTTTCAGGGAAAGCTCCCAAGGCAAAATTCATCTCCCTCGAACTTCCTGAACTTTCTCCTGCCTTTCCTCTCCTGCATACAGGATACTGTAATACAGGGATAAGGCTGAGTCTGTCCTCACCAGAAAAATCTGCTTTTTATGCATTTTTCTCCTCATTGTTCAGACACTGTTGCTGCAGTACAGAACCCATTTAATCCCTGTCAGGTAAAAGAATTTACTGTTTCATTAAAAAGTAGCCCAATGTAGAGCTTCCAAATATAACATGTAAATTTCACTGCTATCCTTACCCTTAGGCTTTCAGCCAGTGCCTCTGCCCACCTTGGAAAATAGACTTCCTTCCTCAGGTTTGTCCTGTTTTTCAGTTTCCTAAAATGATTACAAGGTGCTACTGCTCTTAACAAAGCTGCTCTTCTTTGATGTCAATGCTAGCCAGCTCTGCTTTGGGAGTTTCAAAAAGATTTTTAGTCTCAATGTCCCTGTTTAAAGGGACAGAGATTGTAGGCACATGTAACAATTAAAGCATTTTACCTCTCATTACTGGCCATCTTTCTTTTCTATATAGTTCTAACAAAAATCTGAATCACAGAAATTAATATTTTTGCTGTTAATACTGTCAGAAAAGAAGCAGAATACTGTGAAGAGGTTGTTGAGGTCACAAGTTGCTCATAAACCATATGGAAATGAATATAATGGAAATTCAGCTTTGTAAAACTAAAGAAACCAAACATAAAAAAGCTGTTAAAAGCCTATTATAATAATATACAATAGTCTTAATAAAATTTATGCTACTTTCTTTTCCTCCTCACTTCATCTGTATTATTCAGTGGAGAGGATGGTCTTTATCTGGGGTTGTATAAAAGCAGTGTATTATTTCCAAGAACATTTTACATTTTTGTAGATCCCATGGGATCACTAAGAGCAGGATTTAGTTGCCTAAAGGTAAGCAGTACCTAATGCAGATACTTCCAGAGGAGACCTGGAACATATCAGGGGTGACTATGTCGCTCTGGGGGTGAGTGTGCAAGCTGTGGGCCATTTCTCCTTGATGATGCTGGTGAGGGGACAGGGCTTAGGGAGAAGCAGACACCAAGTGGCTTCACTACTGATGTTACTGACAGGGATTTGACTTTCAGGATCAAGGGACCCTTGTTAAAAATCAAGGACTGATGGAGAGAGGTGGGATCAACCTAATAAAGCGGGGCAAAAGCACCTTTGCCAAGAGGCTAACAAACCTGCTGAGGGTGGTTTTACCTAGAACTGATGAGGGAGAGAGATTACTAGAGTGAAAGAAGTGCTACTGCCCCCTACCCAGCAGTCTGTACTTAGAATATGTGGTCTGCTGTTCTCCCCGCCTCCATCCCCGATACAAGAAACAAGGATTTTGTTCCATGACTTGGACTGGAGAGAGTGCAAGGGAGATCACCATGGCCATGCCCTGGGACGAGAGGCTCTGAGGCTGGGACTTGTTCAGACTGGGGAGGGGGTGTATGGGACCTCAGCAACACCTATGGGGAGGGGACTCAAAATGTAGACCTAGGCTTTTAGTAGCACCAAGAGATGACAAGAAAAAATGTGTATAAATTGAAACAGGAGAGGTTCGTATGTAAGGGAAAACTTTTTCACCCTGAAGACAATCGGGGTTGCCCAGAGAGGTGCTGTTTTCATCCGTGGTGGTTTTCAGGGCAGAACTGGATAATACCCTGAGCAACCTGGTCTGATGACAGAGCTGACCCTGCTCTGTGCTGGATGATAGATCAGAGAGGTCCTTCTAACTTGAATTATCTCATGATTGTATGGTCTTATCTTGAGGCAATGCAATTTTGCCATGCCAAAGCTGTCTGGATCAACTTCTGTGAGACTAGATAGACACACAGTCCAGAATTGCAGATGTCATAAGGACTAATGACAAAATAAAGTTAGTTTTATCTATGCCAATAAAACACAAACCCTGTATTTTCAACCTTAATATAAAATTTTAATTTTTCCAAATCCAGGCTTTGTGAATATTGTGTTAGTTCGATTTTCCAAACTAATGTGGTATCTCTGTGCTTCACTGTTTCTATAAAGGGGTTAATGTGCAGTCTTCATGCAGGTGTTGCAAAATAAATGTGTATTTATGAACCGGTCACAGCAACTGATGTAGTAGAAGTCCTTGAGGAAATTAATAATTCTGTAACAGGATTTTAATCATGTAAAGTGTAGAAGGCATAGGATTACATGTTTAATAAGGGAGATAAAACCTAGAGGTGAGGAGGTGGGGATCTGCTCGTTAAGTGAGCATACTCTGTCCCATGAGTTGATTTGAGTCCTGTGAAAGAAATAGCAGCAGGTGAGAATGTAATTAAAAATTAATGTCCATGTGTACTGCACATACTTAATGGTTACTAACAAAGTAGAGGGGGATTTAAAATTGAATTGACAAATTCTGCTATACTATTTCTTACCTTTTGTATGTTTCATTACCAATCTTAATGCTTCCTGATGTAAAAGCTTTCTTTTTTGCCCAATCTTTTAATGAAGTCTTTGGTCAACATGAGCATCATGCCAACTGCTCAAAAGGGAAGCAAAATAAAACTCAGATACATTTCACATACAAGTTAAAATCGTTTGGATGGAATTAAAGCATGTGCAAAATTATTGATCTGACACATGCATATTTGTTTGTATATGCTCCAGGTTGTGCCTGGTATTCATGAATATGGTCTCTTCATAAGAACAACCAGGTTGCAAAATGCTGTCACGGATGTTGCCAACTTTTCTTACACTGAAACTTCTGTCTTTGGTGGCCCCTTTCAAGTTGCGGTACGGTACAGTGCAGTCTAACTATAATGCATCTGCAGCCACTTGCACTGTGAAGTTTGGATGTACTGAAAGACTTCATGTTTCACAGTGTGTGAAATTTGATAGAAAAGTATATATATTTTTCTGAAGAAAAAAAAAAGGTCTTCTATATGAAATTGTAAATCACCAGTATTTACTTTAAATATTAATGAAATCCAATATGGTACAGACTGCATAAAGCCCTTTAAACCACCTCTTTGTACATGTGGAAAAATATAAATAGGTCTTTACTCTGTCCCTGTATTTTAGTTATTTAATAAAGTTCTCATAGATAAAAATTTATACAGGAAAATAAACTTATTTTGGAATATGATGCAAAGCCTCAAAACACAGCTTTACAGACCAGAGGGGGATTTTTATGTATGAGCTGAGTAGAAAGAACATACAAATGAATTATTGCTGATAGGCAAATGGCTCAGCTTATAAGAAGGCAAAAGCACACTGCAAAGTACTGTAGGAATATTTGCAGGCAAACAACATGTGCTTTACGCCTTTGCTGGAGTAGATAATGACCCTGTAGTGGCAATGAATCTCCTGATAAGACAGTCTTAAACAGTTGAGCATGTCCTAGTTTATATTAGAAATGGGTTCAAGGCACTATTAGTCTGAACCTGTGACTCGTTCCTAATGAAAATGTTTCAAACAGTTGTACATAGTCCTTGCCATTGGTCTCCTGTGGTTTCACTACTGGTCAAAATGTCGTTGCCCTTTAGACATTGTCCAGGTTGGGCTGGTCAGGACCAGAAAAGATTTTAAGGGAAAAAAAAGGTATGAAGTAGTTTACATTTCACGGGCTTTGAAACTGATCTGTTCTTTTCCCAGGCTTCAGGAAATTTGATATTTATATCATTTAAAGCAAACCACTAGTATTTTTTAGGTAAATGAGGTGTCATACAGGATGATACCTGAATTTTTTTAGATTTTGATTTCAGTATTGGTAAAAAGTGGATGCAAAATGTTGCAAAAGGCTGAATATGTTCTGCTTTTTCAAGTTTCTATATACCGTTTACATGCAGAGGGTCTATCCCTATGTGTTCTTTAACGACGAAATGACTGGCCTACAAGATGAGGGGAGAGCAATGGATATTGCCTACGCTGTAATGCACCTTGGGCTGCACTTCTCCTCAGTGCCACCTTACAAATTCAACAGTCCAAGGCTGTGTCTAGGCATTGGATCAAAATGCCTGCATTCTTGGTGGAGGAATGGGCTGCTGTGCCCAATCCTGCTCCAGGCAGTCATGGGAGGAACCTGGCATGGGAGAAGTTAAAACTGTATATTCATATTGCTGTCTCTTTAAAAATCGTAACATTTTCTTTGAATTCCCTGCAAACATTTGCTCATCCTTTGGAGGAGACTATTTTTTCATTAACATGCTGATAATTACCACCATAACTCCCATGGTTCCTTAGCAGAATATTGCACCCTTTACGCCAGTCAAATGCTTCCCTTGTGGCAGACAGCTCCAGAAGGGTGATATAAAAAAATAGCCAAGAGACACTTCACTATGAAAAATAGTTCCCAAATTCATTGCCAGACTCAGGAAATGAAAAAGAAGAGATTCGTTTCTCTGCTTCTTTAGGAAGCAATAATATAATGACGATGCATCTATATCCCAACAAAGAAAAGCTTTATCCCTTTCTGAATTTTTAACATCCAGTGAAGTATGAAGGAAATTCAGCCATACCTGTAATAAAAAAAATAATCTAGCTATGTTTGTTTTTAAGTGAGGTAAGGAGAAACATCTTTAGAAACCAGCCACAAGGCAGTAAAATTGATTTCTGGTTTATCTGGTATAGCTCTGAGTCTCTCACTGAGCTGGGAAATAATTGATTGCTTGAAGCCTTGTAGCAGTAGTTAAAAATTGATAAATGCTAAAGCCGGCACAGTGTTTTATAGGTTCCCAAGAATTGTGGAGCCTCCATATTTCTTTCTCATCACCAGCTCTAGATCATGAGGTGAAATTTAAAAGACACTTCATCTTAGTCTTAGTAAATTATTTTCAGCAACTCTGAGACCTTTTGCTGTGTGAGACAAAGCAAAATCTTTAGTTACATAGTACTGATCAGTAATGTACAAAGCCAAGTGAGCCTTTTGCAGGTCAACATATTGTTTTAGATCAGATTACACTAAAAAAATAACAAAACATCTATGTTTGTAATCGTAGTTTGTTAAACTAATGTCTAGAAAGATTATTGTTATTGATAGTTAAAATGTCATCCCATTAAAGAAACTGCTATAAGGAATTGCAGAATTGGGTCCTATTTAGCAAAAAAATGCTGAAAGCTTCCTTTACACATTTTCCTTTATTAGCGCAAGAAGTTGGCTTTTTATGTCATCTGCCTGCGGACCTTCACACCAGAGTAAACCTTAACAACTCTATTAAAATGTAAGGAGCCAGATCTTCTCTCATCCTCTTCTAGGTGCTTTACATACTGTCAGGAAGAGAAAGAGGTCCAAAAGTTGCTCAGGTGGTCATTTTGGATTAATACGTAGAATTCCACAGTAATACATAAAGTCATCATGTTTTGAAGAAGAGATGTGAAATTATTTTTAGATACTTATGGGTCTCCTGCACTGATTATAACTTAAAACAACTACTCAGATTAAAATAATATTTATGGGGTCCTTGACGCAGTCCCAACCTGTAGCAGTAGGGTGGTTTATATGGAGGATCCAGATACTAAATAACTTATGTATAGTAATTTCTGTCATCTTGAGAAATCCACATAAGAAATCTAGGACACAATGCAACTGTGTACAATATAGTTTAGAACTGTGAGCTGAAAACTAGATTTTATGTAAACAGTGACTGAAAATGAACTGTAAAACTTTCCGGTAGTTTACCAACATAAACCCCTGAGATTAATTGTAAAATTCACTTTTACTTCATGTGTACAAAATCAGACTCAAACTACATAAGAAATAAATCACAATTAACATTTTGTTTTAGAATTGCCAGCCCTATGCACCTTAGTACAAATCATAACATAATGATGTTTTCCCCATATCAGATTAGTAAATACTTAGTTTCATAGCTATGCTTCACTGAAACAGAAAAGTGGTCAGTGAAAGAGGTTAATACTGAGACAAATTTCACTACCAGTTGGTTAACTGAATAGAAAATACAGCAGGCCATAGAGCTCTGACTATGCCTTTTACATCATCTTACATTTAGAGGTAGGGCTCAAATTATTTATTTGCTGACTGTTTTGCTTAGCAAACAAAACATTTTAAATTGTTTCTGTAAACTCAGCAGCTCAGTACTTGTCTTCAACATTGCTGGCAACATCTGTGAGCAAACTGCAGTTTGCATGTGCAGATCAGTGAAACAGGTGATTAGCATCAAAATAGCTTGTTTATTCATGCAAATCCTGCTTTTTTAAGGCTGTAGACTTATGTTGATCTTCAAGCTGAAACACCTCCTGCATGACACAGGCCATAATATCTCACATTGCAATGCTGGTAGTAAACCTGTTTGCCTTAGGAACACTAGTATATTGGTATTTTTCTCATCAGTATTACTGATGTTTTAAAACCCGTCCAGAATAGCAGATAATGTGATGAAGACGTAAATTATAATTAAAGTACTGATGAAAATAAATCCTTCTCCTTTATTTGCTCTCTTTGCTTTTCCACTTTTTCCACTGGTTTATCTACTGCCCCAAGAGAGAGGAGATAGGGAGTCAAAGAAATACACGCAAAACAACCATATTCTGAAGGAGCTGCTTTCTCACTGAATCACAAAGCACTGAATAAACACTAATTTAAATGTTCCAGGGGGGGTGGGGTGGGGTGGGGTGT
>NW_010248659.1:0-24072 GCF_000690775.1 Eurypyga helias
TTGAAATGGAAAGTTAAAAATTAATATTTTCAAGAAAGAAAAACAGAAAAGTTGATTAAATAAAAATTATTTATGTTAAAATCAATCAGTATTTGAGAAAATCTTCTGTCTCCTTTTCATCTATTTATGTATGAGGAAATACATATTTACAGTAGCTGCCTCTCTAGTATTTGTTGAATGGCATGAAGCTTTGAACCAGCTTAAAATTTAGACTGAGACAGTTCTGCTATTTATTTTACTAGTTCAAAAACTATACTCCAATGGCAAGTCCAGAATTAAAAGTTGCAGTGTTCCTGGGGGCAGTATTCCTGTGAAAAGGGGGGGGGGAAATCAACCGACTTCTGCACTTTACAAATATTTTACATTATCTTGTTTCAATCAATGCAAATTGCTTGAGGCAGCTTTGTTGGGCTAGTTTAACAAGGGCACCACCAAGAAGAAAAATATAGGCATGATCTTCAGAAATCCAGTCAAAAATATTTTAAGGATCAGTATTTTCAGTATTTCTTCCTGTAGGAGTCCTTTTGACAGGAGTCATGTGGCGCAGAAATCAGCTGCCTTTTCTCATTTCTATCAGGGTACAAGTGATAAGGACTTTAACACAGATTAACTTCCGATAAATCCATGTTTGGGCAAGCTCTAAGTCTGGCACCAGTGGAGTCTCTCCACATTCTTTTTTCACCGTTTTAAGGAGAATTTAGCCCCTTCCTTTCCCCCTAGTTTCAGGATTTGTCAGTGTAGGTGGTTTGTCAGGTGTGACGGCCGGGCCGGGCCGGGCCGCGCCTCAGAGAAAACGCGGCCATCGCGCAGCAGCCCCGGCGCCCTCCATTTCGCGCCACAGGGAGCCCGCAAACCCCGCCGCAGCGAAAGAACCGCAGACTCTGGAGTGCTGGCCCTCCCCTGAGACGGTGGTAGGAAGGGACTGGGTGGTAATCGCCGCTTCCCCCTCGCTCAGCCAGCCCATCTGAGAGGCACTGATGGGGCGGTGCTGCCGGGGCGCTGTGGCACCGCCTTAGCCGCTGCGCTGCCGCCATTTTGCGCGGGGGTGGCGGGAAGTGCTGCTCGTGAGGCGTGAGCGACTCTCTGAAGTTCTTCTGCCTTAGTTGAAGTCTGACTGCGGGTCTTAGGGGCTCGCAGGCATAGGGAAGGGGTGCTGTGAGGTGGGGATGCTCCCTGCCTCTTCTGGGCACCTGGTCCAGAGCTGGGAGCAAGCAGTTGTGGTTTGGGCAGCATCCCTGAAAGTTAGCACCTTCACTTCGGCACCCCTGGAGAGAGCATTGAGGTGAAATACAGAGGTCTGAGGAAAGGACTGGGTTTTAGGAGGGAGGTGAAAAGCAAAGGGGCCTAAAAACAGAGCAAACCCCTTGAGGCATGCAGTGTTTGTAGTAAGTCTGTAGTAAGCTGTTTCTTCAAACACACACGTGAGGCCTTTGCTTACAGGGGTTGGGAAACGCCTCTGTGAGTGTGAATCGATGCTCTGTGCTGCTCCTGCGAAGACCCACTCATTTTTCTCACTCTGCTATGTTGAATATGCATTTTCCCTGTGCTATGATACAGCATTTAGAGTATAAAAAAGACCCTTTCATTCCTGTCCACCTTGGACACAAAGAAGCCACATTTTGGCTTCTTTCTTTTTTTTTTTTTTTCCGCTTGGATGGGGATTTTGAGGGAGGTGCCCCAGCTGACAGCCAGTAAGCACATGGACGAATGCAAAACTGCATAAAGGAATGTTTTGCCATGCATGACATCTATCATTTTTATGTATGTCATTAAGCAATTGGAATTAATGGAGCCAGTCAAAGAATAAATGATGTACAGAGAGTGGGGGCCTGAAGGACCTGGGAGATTAAATATTGTTAGTAACAAAGACTGCTCAAGGGTGGGAATTGCAAATCCAAATTATTTAAATGGAAGTTGCATAATCATATGTTGAAGATTCCCCAACTGAGGTATGAAAACCATTTCATATTAGTGTGCAGTGCTTCCAGCTCCTTAGAGCTGATGGAGTGGTGGTTATTCAGTTGGATAAACACTTAATGAAGATAATTACTACTTGAATAGCTTCAACTTGATAGTGCTCCTGACAGATGCTTTCTGCTGCCATTACTGATACCCAAGCCTGAGAACTCCAAAAAAATTACTGACATTAAAAGCATGCAAAAGCATGGTGGCAAGGTTAAACAGTTTTCTTAGATTTATTAGCATGATTTTTAAATTCTCGATTTATTAGTGTGAAACAAACAGTGGCAAAACCTAGAATCCTGTCCTGCAGGATTTTTTGGTCATAAGTAATAGGAATGGTATTTTATCAGGAGAGTTAAGGATGCAGGCAAGAGCTCTAAAAGAAAAAAAAAATCTAGAAATTAAGCATTGGCACTTACAACTAATAAGGTTGAATTGTAGTAATTTCAGTGTCACAGGTCCTTGTGCTGTCTTTTGCAGACTTCACATTTGATCTAAAAATGTTCAGCTCTGCAGACATGGTCTTTTCATTGGATAATTTATTTTATGAAAGACCAGATACAAGACAAAGGTAAATCTTTATTGTTAAATATATACATATGACTATTTTTCCAAATTTTTCTACATTCTTAATCATTTTACATAATTTTTTTTAACTCCTTTTTCTGCCTACCAATAGATATGCGAGACTAGAAGTTTCCAGGTTCATAACCCATACTTTGAATTGTTTTTCCAAGCACACTGAAGTTTGAATGATGTAGGTTTATCTTAGGGCTCTAAGGAATACGGGTTAGCAGAAGATTTGCATCTTAAATTTTCTGTCATTAAAAATCACATGAATTAAAGAATATTAATATTTTTTATCAGGAGAAAGTACTTTATTTGTGATTAGTGATTTTGAGGTAGATGTTGTGGAGGATGCTTGAAGAATGCTTTTACCTTATATTTGTGTGTTAAAAATAGGTATCTAGAAAATGAAGAGCGTAAGATTTGTTGTATTGCACCTGCTCCGGCTATTGCTGAAATGCCAACTGCCGAGGAGTTACAGGAGGAATTGGAAAAAAATGTAGCCAACACTCCTTTGGGTAAAATATCATAGAATAGAATCATAGAATCATTTAGGTTGGAAAAGACCCTTACAATCATTGAGTCCAGCCGTAAACCTAACACAGCCGAATCCCAATAAACCGTAATATTTGACAATAATTTTGAATGGCTTAACAAATAATTAGCTTGCCAGAGAATTCCTTCTCTGTCTATTAATGTGTGAAATATGAAATATTCTAGGTATGCAAATAGAGACAAAGAACATACTTTAGTTGAGTGATGGTCTGATGTATGTTTGGAGTATTAGCAGTCCCCTTTCAGCATATACAGGCTACACATTTACCGTGCAGAAGTGGGCAAGGTAAGAAGTATGATCAGAATTTCAGCTACTCCACACTGTTCCATGAAGCACCATAACACCGTGGGAAACAGCTGTAAGAGTATAATGCAACATACGGATCTGATCTGTGTCCCACCTAGGGAGTGGAGGGTTTGTATGAACCTAACTTTCTTCTTCACTCTTGGGGCTTTTTTTCAACTTGCTATTCAGGATGCCAAATTTGAATCTGGCCACTGATTGATGCTAAGTGGAATATTCCTTCCATCTAGACATTCAGGATCACCTTAAGGACATTTATTGTAAAGAATTTGGTTGCTTTATCTCTCTCAACTGGATTTCCACATTTCTTACCTGCTGTGCTGATTTATGATATTCTCTGTTTAGGAATTGTTAAGACAAAAGGGTTTTTTGCTGCTTTATGCAGCAGCAATTCCATTGAGAACTACTCATACAATAAGCTTTCTGGTGTTTGTCGAATTAGAACTGTTAGGGCTATGTCACAAACAGGGCGTTGTTGTTTTAATTTTCTAGATGGATAACACTGAAATTGGAAGGCTGCGGAATAGACCTGTTCTGTGATCTTGTTGCATTCAATTGCTCATTTCTGCTCTTGTATTCCTTTTACCGACAGTAATGCCTGTATGGTCAGCCAGATCAGGACACTGATCCTACTGAGAACTAACCCTGCAAAATGTGATAATTAACCAAGATGACTATGAAACAAGTCTGTCCTGACTTCATTACGAATTTTGACTGTTGAGATTGCAGGGTTTATCTCACAGCTGTTCATAGTGGAACTTTGAGCTTGGTCATTGTGTCAATGTTTTTAAAAGGCTGTCTTTATTCTGGGACGGGAAAAGAATTTCTATCTTACAGACTACTCTGTAGTTCTGAGGAACAGTTTTGCTCCATTACTTTGTATAGGAAGCAAAGAAAGCGACCCTATTCTTATAACTTTTAAATTGACAACAGATGCTTTGCATTTATCAGCATGAGTCAAAATATACATTAAAGTTCTTGCAATAAGATACAAGTATCAGTTCATGTAATAGATGTGTGAATTTGGCTTATTTTGTGTGGAAGATACTTAATTACTGTGAATAGGAATATGACTATTAATAGAAATAATAATTTATTCTTTTTGTAGGAGGGAGAACACATCAAAAGTTTATTCAGCAACGTAAGGGTAACACTGAGGGAGTAAATTATAAATCCTCAGCACCTTTTCATTTCGGCACAGCTTCTGAAAAAGAAGTCCTTCAGTTAAGTGTAGGAGAAAGAGAGAAAATTAGTTTTCGGCATGAAAATCTGAAAATGGTTTCATTGTTTCTCTCTTCTGACCAAGTTAAATCTAAAACAGGAACAGAGGTTTCTCAGCAACCTGGTGCAAATTTTTCACAAAATAAAATAATAAGTGATTTTCCAGAAAACAGTGATGATGAGAGTCATTCAGCATTAAGGAAAAGGTATGTGTCCAGTCAATTCTGATAATTTATCAGCTGTGAGATTCATATTATTATTTTAGATAAATTTGTTAAACTCAGAGTTTTGGATCCTTCAATTGAAGGTACTTTAACAAGGCTCCAGACACTAACTCTTTTCAGTATAAGGAAAAAAGATGTTTCCTTTTGGCAATATTATAGTACTGGCATTAAATGTGTCCTGAGCTCTGCTTCTTTTATGAGAAAAGTAAGCATGAAGTTTGTTTCTTTAATGTTAAAGAAATTGTTAGATAACAAAGGTTTTTCAAAATACTATTCTGAGTTCTTTATCCACATGGTAGTGAGCAAGAAGGCTGAGATCACTTGCTTTTCAGAGCAGAGGTCAGCCAGCCAGGAATACCTTGAGCACTTCTCCCATGATTTCAGTGCTGCCTGGGAGGGGGGGGCTTATGGCTAAAATCCTCTTCTAGGCCCAGCTCTGCCCATTTCTCAGAACCTGTATGTCTGTATTGTTTTTGATTACGCAGAGGTTGACAGTTAAATCTGCTATTGGGATTCAGAACCCATTTGGACAGGCAGTTTATTCTTTCAGGTTCTTTCTGGAAAGAAAGTCAAGTTAAAATGTATCTTGAAAGGAGTCTTCTTCAGGTAGAAGAGTGTCAGAGCAAGTACAGTTAGATGCAAACTTTTCTTGTGATTGTGTCTTACTAGTTCTGCTTCTAAAACAAACACACCTACTTTTCAAATATTAAAGAAACTGTGTAACATTGCAACAAACCAATGAAAATCCTGGATCTTTTGCAGCTTATTTAAAATGTCTGGCTACATGTGCAAAGATACAGAATTTAAAGATAATTCTATGGATGTGAAAGAAATTGACACTTACTTAAATACAAATGAAAACATGAAAGAAGCGAGAAAAGGTGGTTTATGGAGAAATAATCATCATGCTCCAGCGACTAAAGGCTCGGATTTTACTCTGGATAGGGTGAATGATGGGGACATTGCATCTCAAAATAGAATTAAAATGAAACCATTTTCTAATGCTTCTGAGATTCTGGATATGACAGGTAATTATAATTATTCTTTTTCAAGAAAAATAGTCCACTGTCTGATGTATATAATAATAATGAATATCCATGATCGGAGGTAGAGTGAGGAACATTTTCCCACCAGTTCAAGGTGAGATTATTGGCTAACTCTGATAGAAGGTATTTCAAGCTTATGAAGCCTAATTGCGTGGTTGTTCAATATGAGGTGGGTAAAAAATTCATGAAGAAAAGTTACATTTTACTTTGGCTTCAGCAAGGCTTTTGATAGAATCATAGAATGGTTGAGAAGCACTGTCTGCCCCAACACTCTGGGAGACAAGTTAAGATAATAGGAATGGATGGACAACTGCATGGGTAAAAAAATGGATGGATGGTCAGACTCAGAGGGTGGTGGTTAATGGGTCACACTCTGCCCAAAGCCTGCCACGAGTGGAGAACTGCAGGGGTCTGTCCTGGAGAGGGTTGGGAGGGATCTCATGAAGTTCAGTAGGCATGAATGCAAAGTCCTGCCCCAGGGAAGGAGGAATCCCTGGGGTTTCTCTGGGGTGGACTGTCTGGAGGCAGCTCTGCAGAAAAGTGCCTGGGGTCTGGCAAACAGCAGTAACAAAAGCCACCAGCATCCTAGGCTTTGTTAACAGGAACAAAACCAGGAGGTTGAGTGATTTTCCCCCTCTTGGCACTTTTGAGACCGCATCTAGGTACTGCATCAAGTTCTGAGCCTCTGATATAGGCAAGGCATCCTTAAACTGGAGTGAGTTCAGCAAAGGGCCACCAAGATGGTCCTTTCAAATCATGAGCTTGTGACCTCCCTGTCCTATCCTGTCAGCTCCTTCTGTCTCACCTAGACCCTGTTATAGCCTTGCAGTTACTCGCAGAACACATAGCTTGGCATCGTGGAGATATTTTTCATGGTTGAAAACAAATTTAAAAAAAAAATGGTTTTATAAGTTTACTACTTCTATTTCTTTAGGAACTACTGGAAGAAAACTGGAAAATTTGAGGGCTGTTACAGAAATACGTATCCTTGTATTTGCTGTATCTGATTTACTGATTTTATTACACTGCTTTTACATTTTCAAATTAGTGTTTAATTTGTAGCCATAGGAACTCATGCATTATACTGTAATAGTTTTGATTTATAATGTAATACTGGGAATCGAGTGATGGATAGGTGTTTACCCTTTGAACTTCCCAAGCTAGAATGAAAGTAGAGCAACTTATAGATCACTCAGTGCTAAGCAAATTTATTCTTACTTCAAGTATTCAAATTCTATCCTCAAAACTGTTCATTTTTAGAATATAAAATTTTTAGTTTGCATAATATATCAGGCCAGATTTTATATGCAAAGACACATATACACATATATTCCCATGTACTTTAAATAAAGGAAAGGTGAAATAGCATTTAGGATTATTAGGAAAAATGAATCTTATATTTTGTCCCATTTTCTCAGAAGAAAATAAACTTTATAGGTCTGTATTGCGCTGCAGTGTGCATACAGTATATTTCCATTCTTTAAGCAGATTTTACAATCATTTTCCTTCTTCTTGCCCCTGCGCTGAACCCATAACATAATTAACCATCCATCTGTATCTGTCACACTTTCTTATTTGCTTTTTTACACTGTCTTTTCAACATTTTGTTTCTAGTAACCTGTCAATTGGTGGGTTAAATATCAGGACAAGGAAATGTCTAAATGTAGGCAAATTTATGTAAATAGCTTTAAAAATTGTCATAATTTCCAAAATTAGTAAGGACTCGGTTGTTCTGATGTTGCCAGTTACAGATTGTCAATGTTCTGCATTTTGAAGATAGATCACTTCAGAGAGGTAATTTTAGAGAAGTCTTTTTAAAAAAATCTTTATTTTCTTTAGTGTATCTAATATTACTTGCCTATCTTTACCCATTTTTAATGTTTATTATTTAACTACTTTTATTTCATGTTTCCTTTCTTTTTCTTTTCCTTTTTATTTAGTCTTTTAATGTAACATCTAATCTTAATCTAACATTCTAATGTAACATCAGGTCTCAGCAGTTCATTGTTCTTGTTACTGTTGGTGTTACATCTGGCTGTGTGTACATCCTCAGCCCAATGGATGGTTACGGTTAGTCTGCTTGTGTGTCTTCAATGCAAGTCCAGACAAGGATCAACTTACTCATTTGGATTTGTAATGTAACGATACTCTATTCCTTTTACTCGTATTCTAGATAGGAATGTTGTTAATCTGAACAATACACAATATTAGCAATTGAAAATACCTTTTAAAGCACTGTCACCACTAAGAGATCGTAGGTGAGTTTCTTTGCTACTGCTGACTGGACATACAGTATTATGCTAATTAATTTATGTTACGTTACAAATATAACGTGACTATTGACACTTTAGATATGCTAACAGCAGTGCCCTGCTTGCTCTTGTATCTGGTTTGCAGTGTAGAATAAAGCTTTTGCCCCTTGCAGTTTCACATTCTGTAATTTTGTGCCACTCCATAATGCCTGAGCCAGGGAGGATATTCCTGATTATTGGTATAATCCTGAGACCTTTCAAATAGGTAGTGATTCTTTTGGTGAAGTGGAATATATGGCACACCAAGAATCTAAATAAAGCTCCTAAATCATTTAATAAGTTACTTTTGGACCATTTTTGCAAGCCTGTATCAGTGAAAGACTGTTGCATGTATTTTTAGTAGGCATTTAAATTACAAGATGTATTTTACAGTTCTAAAATGCATTTCATAGATTTTCACTCAACTGTTTTCATTTCCTTAATGCTGTCAAGCAACCCAATTTAGAAGTATTTTTAAGGACTTCCCATATTTTAACTATGCACAGTCTAAAGCTTTGGATGATGTAAGTATGACACATTAGGTGCAGCTGCAAGTTGTACTTTGTAGATAAATTTAAATGATACTTTGATAATCAAAACTTAAGTCTTTAGAAAACTGTAATGTATCTAGAACTTCTTCCTGGAATGGTTGAGCAGGGTTGTGCTTAGCTGCAAAAAGAGACCAGAAGTACCTTTAAATTTTTTTTTCTCAGTTTTAAATACATTATGTGAAGATGTGAATTACATGTGTGTTTACGCATACAGATTATTAATATTTTTTTGATTTTCACAGGAAGATTAAGAAAAGCAGAACTTTAGAGAAGTCCTTTTGTATGAGGGGTTTGTCCATGCACTTTTTATCAGCTATGATAAAAAAGGTGATCAGAGGGCTGGAGCACCTCTCCTATGATGAAAGGCTGCAAGAACTGGGCTTGTTCAGCCTGGAGAAGAGGAGGCTCCGAGGAGACCTCATTGCAGCTTTCCAGTATCTGAAGGGGGCCTGCTGGGAGAAGACTTTTTACAAGAGCCTGTAGTGATAGGACAAGGGGTAACAGGTACAAATTGAAATCAGGGAGGTTAGATATCCGGAAGATAGAAGAATTAGATATCAGGAAGAAATTCTTCACAGAGAGGGTGGTGAGGCACTGGAACAGGTTGCCCAGAGATGTTGTGGACGCCCCATCCCTGGATGTCTTCAAGGCCAGGCTGGATGTGGCTTTGAGCAACCTGGTCTAGTGGAAGGTGTCCCTGCCCATGGCAGGGGGGTTGGAACTAGATGATCTTTAAGGTCCCTTCCAACCCAAACCATTCTATGATTCTCTGATTCTATGGTCGCTCTTTATTTTGAAAGCAATCCGTTTGTGAAAGATTGTGTTAGAGGTGTTGCAGAGAAGAGGTGCAGGTTCCATCAGTCTTTAGCAGAGCACTGAAATTTTTATTCAACTCTAGGGGAAATCCCAGTGACATTCACAAACATTTCTAGGCATGTTTTTTAAGCTACTTTGGATGCTGCAAATGTTTTTGGTTTAATTTCTTATCCACTAAGTAATGTTTTATAAAAAGAAGATTTTAAGAACGTTGCGTATATAAGCAGAATAATCTTGTATTTAAGTTATATGGAGACCTGTATTTTTGGGATTTTTTTTTCATTACATTTTTAGTTTCATGCATAGATTTGGGGTATTCTTCCTTACTTCCAAATATGCGTTTATTTTCTGATGAGATTTACACATCATATGGGCCTGTAGAATAATCTTGTGTGACGCTTTGTTCCTAGAATAATGGAAAACCACAGCTGGGAATAAGGTTTCCATTCATTAAAGGTGCAGAAACACAGTTCTCAGGGCAATAGTTTTTAAAAAAAAATTTTTTTTTTGAATGGCTCATGTATTAGTACTCCTAAATATAAACTTGTCTGTAAGGTACCAGGAAGGACAAGGTTTGCTTATCACACACCATAAGACATAACATGTTGTTAAAAATTAAGAGAAATCATCATATTAAAAAGACAGTGGTCTTGTATATTTTTTTTTTCATTGGTTAAGCTTGCAAGACTCAACTTGATAGCAACTCTCTGTTTCCACAAAATAAGTTGAAAGCATTCAACTTGGTACCACTTTTCTGGTTGTTTCACAGTGAATGTTACAGAGGATTATTTAACAAAACTCAGGGAAAATTTTGTATTTATACAGCATTCACACCTCACTGATTCTTATGAGCATTGGAAAACTGGAAATGGTAGGTGAAGGTCAGAGGTAATTCTTGCAGCTCTTCAGCAGTACTGTGAGTGTCAGTCATTGCTAGTTATGTATAAATAAAGTAATAGGTGATTCCCGTTCATCCAAGTGAGCTCCTAACAGTCACAAAATAGTTTTAGACAACTAACAGCTAGAAGGAAAGGAAAAAAGATGTTTAATAGAAGAATCCATGAGGAGTTGGTAGGGAAGGAAATGAAGCTGCACAGAGCATGCTGCGATGGAGGGAGGATGGGTGGGTAGTGTTGCAGAGGAGGAAGGAGAGTAGAATCAGTCTGGTCAGAGGAAAAACAGGGAACCTGACATGGACATACCTGGCTTCGATGGTGGAGGATGTAACATGAGAGTAGAAAGGAAGGAAGCGTAGTCATACAAAACCTACGTGCGTCGTTATTGATAGGTTAACATTCTGTGCTGCTTTTTGAAATCGTATGTATTTGACAGTACTGGAATTTTGAATGCACATTGAATTAGAGAAAGAAAACAAACTGCCCTTTGAATTTGAGCACAAAATACCTTTTTCTCATGAGCATACATTTGATTGCAGTTGGATGTTGTCAGTGATTCTGTATTAACGTCATCTAAGGCTAAGATACTGTTGTTTCTCTTTGCTGCAGAATGCTAGACTTCCTTGCATAATAACCTTAGACGAACAGTATCTCATTTACATTTCTGTGGTAGATGTGTGGCAGATGATGTTCTTTCTTTTGCTGTAACTTAAAAGTTCACATATAATACAAAATTTTTTAGAGGACTGTATATATCAATGTAATAATAATTTCCTTGTGTCGTTTTCCCGTAGACAGTGCTTTTGGAATGTATGAATAGGTACCATAGATAGCTGTGTTATATTTACTACTTTGCAATTCTTTTCTAGCTTCTTTATACAGATAGGAATTTTGTGATTTGTGCTCCTACTGGCTCTGGAAAAACTGCAATGTTGGAGCTAGCTATTACCAGATTACTCATGGAATCCCCACTGCCATGGTTAAATATTAAAGTTGTTTACAGTAAGTAGACAGCTTTAAACATTTTGGTGACAGCAATAGAAAATGTCATTCTGTAAATATGGAGATCTGGAGTGAGTGCTTTAATAATACTGAAAATAAATATGTTAATAAATTGTGACCTACCTCATTCTTTTAAAAGTTGTCTCTTTTAGGGTTTGTTTATTTGTGATACCATTGTAACTATGTTAGTATTTAACAGCACCATATAATTGTAGTGTTCAGCATTGCCTATACAAATAAAAATTTAAAAATTTTGTAAAGAGTTTGTTCTCTAAGAAGGCAAGATGTACGTGAAAGGGGAAGAAGGAAGCAAAGGAAATTAAAACAAATTGCTACTGGCAGAGGCAGAAATCATGCAATATGTTTTGTATGCCTGCCTGTTGCTCTGAGAATGGATCAAATTTTCCAGTATTCACTTAACCTGGCAAGGCATTATGCTAACTGTTGCTGTCTGTCTATTAGTTCAGATGCGATAGAGCTGTTATCTTAAGGAGTTTAATCGATCTGTATAGGAACTAATGAAAATACTTGAAGATAGTCACAAAAATTATACTTTTATTCCTTCCTTCCTGGAGAATTGAGTTTATATCATGTAAATCAGATTAAATTGGTGTGTTTGTCCCAGTTTTAATTAATTCATACAGTGATATATTTGTCAGTCTCACTATTAACGGCTAATCTTTCTATTTACAAAAGTTTCAGCCTAATTATTTTTCTAAAAAATTCTGCTGTGCTTGATTTTTTACAATAAAGCTAGTGTTGATTTAGAGTTTACCGGGTATTGTAAACAGATCTTTTATAAACAGGCATGTATTATAGTTTCCGTGCCAGCAGATGAAGTTGGAGCATTTCAGTGTACGGTAATGGTTTTGATTGCCTTGGTAGAATTGATAGAAATTGGCTGGTTAGAACTTTCAGTAAGGAAGCAGTTACCTGCTGGTGGGAGTTAGGTCTGCTGACCTTGCCAAGTTCAACAAAGATGAAGAAGGAGACATGTCAGTTTTCCAAATGTTGGAACAGAGGGGTTAATCAGATCATGTACTGCTAGAGTGTGCTCTGGTACCTGGTTTGTCAGTGGCACAATGTATGTGAATTCGCTTGCAGCTGTTGTGTAAATTAGAGTTCTTTCCCAGCAGCTTTAATGAATGCGAGGGATTGGTAACTGAAATTCTGGGAGCAATCATGAACTTCTTCCATTCTTGCATAGCAAAAGATTATTACTTCTGCAATTTTGTGGTAGCTGGTAGCTTAATCAGATTTCTGGAGCTAGGGATTTCCCTTACTTTATAGGCAACTGATAGGCCTATGAGATTTTACACCTCTTTCTGAAGCAGAAACTGGTTCTTTAAATATCTTCATTTTAAGGATCACTTGTCAGTTGTCATATTCCAGTGGCTCTAACTAGCCTAGGATGTAATCATTGCGGGATCTATTTTACTACTACTGTTTTCAGATCATGTGTAGATCACTACTTCTTTCACTTAAATCACTGCATTTTCCATATAGATTACCCAGCCAATAGAGAGTTACATGTGTTGCTGGTATCAGTTCTTGTCAACCTCCATCTGCAATCGTGTAGTATGTATCCTTAGGGGGAAAAAAAAGTTACGAATAGGTTGGTTTAGGAGTCTGTTCATAGGACAAGCATCAGAACTGCTACCTGCCAGCTTAGCTGCCACCTGCTGTGTTAGCTGCTGGCTGGGCATGACCCTGACTACACTGAACTGTACATTTGGTTTGGGTAGATTTTTATTTCTCCTGGTGTTCTATCTCTTGCTCATGGATGGTTTCCCATGTATAACCCCTTTTCTCGCTGAATGCAGAGTGCTCAAAACATTCTGCACTGGAAAAAAGTTTGTATTTGTGTGATCCTCCATTCGAAAAGAGGTATTTCCTGTGGTTTATTCTGCCTGTGAGCAAACCTTTGATAACTGAATGATTGTTTCCATGTGGGATTGAGGAATAAATCAGGATTAAGAGAGGGCATAAATAACCTTAATTAAAGGGGTTTCTTTCCGATTGCTGACAGGGAGGAACTGGGGCTCAGTGCTCAACACTGATCTGTGCACATAGAATAGGATAATAAGGGTAATAAGACCACTTAAAATTTTGTGGTTCTGGGAGCAAAGTTGGAAATGAGAGAAATTAAATTCAAGAAGACATCTTAAAAATGTATGCATTTAGGATTTTTAAAATACAGTTGAATATTTGGTTTTCCTGATATAACTGATTATTTGGTGTTATTTTTAGTGGCTCCAATAAAAGCTCTATGCAGTCAGCGTTTTGATGACTGGAAAGAAAAATTTGGACCTATCGGACTCAGCTGCAAGGAACTGACAGGAGATACAGTGGTGGATGATTTGTTTGAAATACATCATGCTCACGTTATTATCACTACACCTGTAGGTTTCAATCCCAGTTCTTACAGAAATCTAGAATAAGCAGACATTAGCAGTCTACTAATTATATTGATCTAGGACTGGTCTTTTTTTTTGTTGTTGTAATAAGTAGTAGTTTTATGTTCCTTATGGTTGCCTGTATATTGCTGTGCGTACTATTAGTTCATATAAACTGTAGTTAGTAATATGATCATGTGTCAGATGAAACATACATGACATTAGCTTGAGTTAATTTAACTGATTTTATTTTAAGATTTATTGAAGTGTAGGCAGGTCTGCCTGTACTGTACTTCTGGCATATGTTGGCCTTTAAAACATCTTTCACCTTCTGTTGTTTTGTTGTGTTGTTTTCTTCTCCTAGGAAAAATGGGATAGCATGACTAGAAGGTGGAGAGACAACTCTATAGTCCAGCTTGTACGACTGTTTCTCATTGATGAGGTGAGAAAATTAAGGTTTTACATGCACTGGTTTTGTTCTTGAAGATAAAAGGAAACTTAGAAAATATAACATTTATTTAACACATGTATACATTGTAACTGGAGAAAAACTTTACAGTCTTTTAATGTTCCTAATAGGTGCATGTTATAAAGGATGAAAGCCGTGGTGCAACGTTGGAGGTTGTAGTCAGTCGGATGAAGACTGTTCAGTCTTCTCTTTGGCGACTTTCAGAGAATCATGACACTGTTCCTCCCTTGAGATTTGTAGCGGTTTCTGCAACAATCCCAAATGCTGAAGATGTAAGAGTTACATTTTAACTGTATTTTAATTAATGTAGTTGTCTTTTACAAAAATTTACCTGGAGTGATAAATTCAGATTGATAACAAAGTTGTCACTTGGACGCTGTCACCTGTGAGGTTGATGTTAGTGTAACAAATGACCTACAACTATATGGAACTATCAGCCACGTATCAACGTGCTTCAGTTTTAGATTTCTGTTTGTGTACAAATCTAAGTACAAATCACAACAGACTTGAGATTTCAGTCTGAATTATATTGATCTTGTAGAAGGCAGAACTTCACCTATGTTTTTAATGCTAAAAGCAATGTCAAATATGTTAATAGTTTACATGTGACTAAGTCTAAGTTAATTATTGTGTGATGCAGTTAGAGCAGAGCATGATTAAAAGCAGAAATTAATCTTTTTCATTCTGTTTCTTGTTTTTTTTTAAAGATTGCAGAATGGCTTTCAGATGGCAAGATGCCTGCTGTATGTCTGAAAATAGATGAGGATCAACGACCAGTGAAGCTACGCAAAATTGTTCTTGGTTTTCCTTGCAGTGACAATCAGACAGAATTCAAATTTGACTTAACTCTTAACTACAAGATAGCTAGCGTTATACAGACATACTCGGAACAAAAACCAGCACTTGTGGTACAACAGGGGGATTCTTTTAATCACACTTGAAATTGTTTCTTTCTTAAAAGTGTTGATTCAAAAATATCTATTCTTATTTATAGTTTTGTGCCACAAGAAAAGGAGTACAGCAGGCCGCTTCTGTTCTGGCAAAAGATGCTAAATTTCTACTGAGTATAGAACAGAAACAAAGGTATTTGTTAATAAGTATTTCTGTGGTTTAGTAAACCTGTTGACATCTGTGAAGAAAGCTGTTGAGCTAATACAGTTTCTAGCAGATGAGTCACTACCAAAAAACCCACGAGTTTTTTGGTAAAAAAAAACCAAACGGGTTTTTTTGGTAAATTGGCACTCTTCTTGGGAAGTTTTATTTGCTTCTCGGATTTTTACAGTACTTTCCAGAAACATTACGTTGTTTATAAAAGCTTTTTCTAAACATACAAATGTTAATTCCTACAGACCTATGAAGCCTTGTAGTGCAAAGATTAAGCATATGAATAGTTGAATTGCAAGTGGTCCTGCTAGTATTTTAAGTTAAGCCATACAAGTCTTTGCATTATCAAATCCCTTTAATAAATACAGGCCTGACCCATACTAATTATTACTTACTTCACTGTTGCCTAGTCATGGCAGCTGCAAAAGCTACTTACTGATTTTGGACCTCAAACATGGTCGTCTTTGCGTTATGTGAACATCACATCCAGATTGTAGGTTGTGACTTGGAGAGATGACTCGGCTGGAAACGCTGCATCAGCTGTCTCAAGAGTGCCAGTTTATTCCCTTTGTGAAGATGGGGAAAAAAGGGGTGGTTTAAAATATCCAAAGAATGTATATTAAAAAAGTTGTTTTAAGACTATGTCCTTTTGATAGTTTAACATGTAGCTGAAAAATAAGAACATCCTTAAAAAGCATAAATGCAGTAGAACTCTGGGAAAATATGTGAAAAATATACATGTTAAGGAATACATCTTGCAATCTTTAGTGGGGTAATTGTGTATCTAGTTTCATGTGAAGGTTTATTTTTGGATTTTAAAAACATACTTGCATCTTTGTATATTCCACTTATGTTAATGAATCTTTTTTGTGAAGTTGGGGTTTTGTTTTTTGTGTCGCATAGATTACAGAGGTCTGCAAATTCACTGAAAGATTCCAAACTGAGAGGTAAATATAACCTACTGCTACTCTGATCTGTGAATGAATACTTGCCTGAGTAAACTTAATGAAGTGATGAGATAATTATTTAATTATCAGATCTTTTAATGCACGGTGTGGCCTATCACCATGCGGGTATGGAGCTGTCTGACAGAAGAATAATTGAAGGAGCTTTTACTGTAGGAGACTTACCAGTACTTTGTAAGTAAACTAAACTTCGAGAGTCAAAATGTTGTTAATGTATCCTGAGAATACTGCAGTTTGGAAGTGGTAATATTTTATGATTCTTTAGTTTGTTTAACCTTTGGAATTACTTTATGCAATCCAGATAAAGATGTGTTTGTGTTTCACCTGCACATGTACCCTGTGAGTATACATCGTGCTGTTACTAAAGACCATAGAACTTTTCTTCTTTTCAGCATGCACGGAGGTCATTGTCCTCCCTCATCCATCCTGTGTATGTATAGGTCTGGCCATGTCCCTTTCTTTTTATACCACTGAGCCATCCTGTTGTGGTGGAGCTCTCTGCTAGTCCTTCCACAGTTTACCTCATGTTTTCTTCATTTGTGTCCTTTGCAGCAGTGGCATCCCCAAAGGTAATCTTTTACATTTATGCTTCTTAGATGGGCAGGATGCTCTTTTCAAACTCCCGTGCAAGTTGTTTTGACTGATGGGGAAGGTCCTAAGAAATAGTTCATCTGCTGTTACCTGAAATGAGAAGGTATCTGAGATGTGATGGTCTCATCTCATCCAGGCTTTTTTTTTCCAAAAAAAGGATTCAGACCCTATGGGGAATTGTCTGTGTGGTTCATGTACAACACTGGAAGATTCCTGGATTTTTTTCTTTTCTGTACAATGGTCATGACTCACTATGAAAATTTAAGGTAGATACCCTTTCTGTGATCTGGGAACCTTGCTAGATTGCTGTGTCCATAGTGTTAAAAGGTCTCTGCGTCTCTGTCATCTACTGTATTTTAGCTGCCTAGTGCACTGTGTGTGGCTTTGCTAACTGTGGTGCCGTTTCTGAAATCTCAGGAGACTGTGGTTCTACAATTGCTCTTTGGAAAGATAACTTTGAGACCCTGTGTCACAGCTGAAGCATAGTGTGAACGTACATGTGGACTACCATGAAAGAATGCAAAGTTGCTTATTGGTACTTCAGTCATTTGAAGTTTATAGTTTGTATGACTGTTTCACAAGTGGACACTAGAATACCTTTCTACAACTGAAAGAGCATGGGGCATATTCCACTTTATATGTTTGTGGCATGATGGTGTGTTCTTTGTGGTGCAGAACACACCTTTCATAGATACTTCCAAGGGGAAAATTACTTGGTCTTGAAATAGGGCATGTATACTCACAGTGTGTGTGTGTGTGTGTGTGTGTGCGTACATGTGTGTGTATACAGATGCACGCATCAGTGGACTGACACTCTGATTGCACTGGTAAGTAACCTTTGTTTGCAACTTTTTTTCTGGTTAGGACATCGTTCTTTGACAAATTTCCCAATTTGCATCCCATCACAATATGAAAAACAATAATATTCTCACAAGATGTGGTTATGCCTTTAGTTTAGATTGGATTCTTCTTTCCTGATGTACCTATAATTACTAACTTTCCTTTCAAAAAAGAATTGGAAAATTCATTAATACTTTGTTTTCCTAGTGGAATAGGTTGGAATCAATTGGCCTGTGTATCTGGCTTTCCATGTTCAATTCCTGCCAGCCCATATATTCATTGGAGAAAATGATTTAGAAAACACGAGTTTGAGATGATTTGCCACAAACTTGAATGGTGTTTGCCATGTGAGTGTGTGTATCGGTATTGTGATAATACTGGTGGTGATTCTTGTTTGGAACCCTGGATTTAAGCAATGCTAATACTAATGACTTAAAAATATGTATCTTGAAGCTGTTGATCACTACAAAGCATGATGAAGCTATAGCTGTATTCAAATATCTATCCATGAAGAAATATGAATAATGTTTCTTCAGTGGGTGTGTGTTATATTGAAGATAAACTGGATTCTGGATCATCTCCAAATCTTAAGGAATGTTTAAATAAAAAAACACCTGGGAAGTAATTTATTGAAGAATACTTGATAATAAATGAATGTTCATGATGTTACACAGAAGTTGTTATGCAAATACATGTCTGTAATTTACATCTAATTCTTTGTGGTGCAGAATGCCCACTGAGTTCATTAGAAAATGAGAGCTCTTAGGAATCAAGAGCTAGTCACTTAATTGCTGTTTGTTTAATGTCTGCCAAACATTTCAATTGTGTTCATCTTGCAATCAGTGTACTTTAATCTGATGTAGTTACTACTAGCACCTTAGCTATGGGAGTCAATCTACCTGCACATCTGGTGGTGATAAAATCCACAATGCACTATGTTGGAGGAGTGTTCCAAGAGTACAGTGAAACTGATATTCTGCAAATGATTGGGAGAGCAGGAAGACCTCAAGTAAGTTAATGTTATATGGGTGCTGTCTAAAGGCAGATCAGCAGAAACTGCTCTTGGCAAAAAAACTACAGTACCAACAATTTTACTGCAGCATTTGTTTTTTAAAGGGTTGATATTAATAGTTAAATTACTCCTGGGTAAGTTCTTAATTGAGAAAGAAGTCTTGATTGCCTTTGTGTTGTGTACTTAGAAGTACTGCTTCACTTTGCTGTGGGAAAAAAGATCTGAAGATTACATTTGGGTTACATAAGGAATGGGGATTAGAGAAAAAGTAGGAAGCTGGCACAAAAATTATAAATTGCATGATAAAAATTCTGAAATACTAAATAGTATAGAAAGAAATGTGCTTTTGTTCTCATAACATCAGAACAAGAAAACATCTAATTAAGTTACCAGCGGGTCAGAAACACTGCCTTCAAAAATGTATAATTCATTTTGCTTCCACAAGAGGTTGCTGATGCCAAGAAAGCTTGGCTAGACATTGCTTTGGTTGTAAAATGGAAGGCAGGGGTTAAAAATGGTTATTTTAATTTTACCTTTTTAAGTCTCTGAATCATTTATGGTAAACCTTATACTTAAAAGTCTTTTCATTTTTAGAAATACAGATAAAACCTAATATGGGAGATAGCATACCCCACATCTGTCTCCAGAGGCTGCATATATTAGCCATGGTGGTGTGTTGTGTACATGACGGTATTTTATCTGGATCTAAGATCTAAACTAGTATGGAAATTCCAATATTCCTAACTTTCCTAACTGATTGAGGGTTTTTTCCTAGAGATGTAATTCAGTAAGATTTTAAAAGCTATGACTCAGCATCCTAAGCCCCTTTAACTTACTGAGTCAAGGCCTAAAATATTTACCAAGATCTACCTTTCAGTATTACATACACTAATCTGATCTAAAAAATGCAAAAGTCAGGAAACTTCTCGTACAAAAACCCAATAAATTACTCTAAAAGTATTTTTTCCATTACAAAACAAAATATTCTGAGTGAGGTGGCTTGAGAGTAGATGACAAATATTATAAACAAATATTTTAAAAGGCTTGACTGTGCATTCAAGACTTTATAATGTTTGGGGATTGCCAACGCGAATTCATCAGTAAATTGCTTTCTGTGGTTGTGGTTAGAAGTCCCTTCCTTAGCTGTGGACCTTTCAAGGAGGTCAGCAGCCGTTCACATCAGTGTTGTTTCTTGACACGTCTGTTATTTGTACATTAGCACGTACAGGCTAGTGCGCTGACCTGCCTGCAGCAATGGCCGGAATCCCGAGCCTGCTCGCTACCCAGATGATATAGAACTTGCCTTTAAGTTAGTGAGGTCTTGGCATTCAACAGTCATTTCAACAAAGAATTTAAGAAAACAGTTTTAATGGTTTCCGCAGATATGTGGTGCATATTCAACTTGAATTTTTGTGCTGAGAGCTGGAGAACAGTTTTTGTTTGGGGTTTTATTTTTCAGTTTGACACTACAGCTACAGCAGTTATTATGACTCGTTGGAGTACAAGGGAGAAGTATATACAGATGTTAAATGGTGCTGATATAATAGAGAGCAGGTAACTAAGCATTTTTTATAACTGTATAGATGGTAGCAGTGTTTCATAGTTTCTGTCAAATGTGTGTTTTCAGGTGGCTTTTGGGGTGTGTTTTGCTCTATGTAGAAGAAATTCTAGGAAAATCAAATCAAGCTATTCAGAGGTTAACAGCCTCTGTTTTGTCAGCTAAAACCAGAACATCTTAAATGTAACCAAAAAAAAAAAAAAAATTTGAAGATTCCACTGGAAAACTGAAGAACTGGAAAGAGTACATACTGCAAAGACAGAAAGCAAGAATTAAACCCAGACTTGTATCTAAATTTTTAGACTATAGGAGTCTGGAAAATACCAGACCACAGAATTCACTTGATGTGAACAGAATATCAAGGGAAATACATAGGAAAGTTAAAACATTAAAGGGTAAACCAGGAAATTTTGCTCATGTAAGTTTGCTAAGGTTTAACTTTTCAAATATATTAAAAATATCAACACTGCTGTAACTTTAAATATGTTACATTGTTGATTATTTACATCATATTCTTCATTGTTTTCTATTGATTTCACTGATTAAACTGAACAGTTGACAGTAAAAAAAAAAAAAAAAACCCAAAAAAACCCAAACCAATCAAAAAAAAAAACCCACACAGAGAAAATTGTTGTGGGTTTGGGGAAGGAGGTTGTTTTGTTTTGTTCCCAAAAGATAGCTGTAGCAGTTTTTGTACTACTAATTGGTAAAATGTACTTAACTTTTTCTTTTTTGTTTGTTTCTTTTTTACTAGCTTGCACAGACATCTTGTCGAGCACTTAAATGCAGAAATAGTGCTGCATACTGTCACAAATGTCACTGTAGCTTTGGAATGGATACGGTCAACATTCCTGTACATTAGAGCCTTAAAAAATCCAACTCATTATGGTTTGTTGTTGTTTAATTGACCTAAGTTAATGACACTGGGATGTGTTAGATTTGCTACTTTCATTTTCTTATGGACTACTTTTAATAAGGGGTTGAGAGCAAGATGTGTAATATGGCCTGTAACATTTTAAGGAACAATATTATGTTGCTTTAATATAAATAATTGGGGTTTCAGCATGGTACATTTAAAAAACTATGAAGAAGCTACTTGCAGTCTCCTAATGTTCTGTTTCTTTTGATGTTAATACACTGGACCATGCATTAATGCAATATCAAGCCGTAGTGTACTTTTCAGCTCTGGATATGTAATCTGCTGACAAGGGAAAAAAAAAAGTAATACTTCGTAGTTTTTCTAAAACAAATCTTCAGCAGTGCTAATGCTGGTGTCTTCAATTTGTCTTGTCCAGAACAGCCTCTCTGTCCCCATCTCTGACCATATCTTTGTTCCTGGCCATTTGCTCTACATCTGATTATGAAGTCATTGGGCACTTGCTGGAGAAAAATTTTTTTAAGGATTTATAGATAGGACTGGAACAGCGTACTAGTTGGAGTTAAACCACGACAACCTAGTACTTGGATGATTTTTTACAATTTTTAGGTGGCCTCTTGTATTCTAAAATAGGAAAAACTCTACACGTGGAGTTGCTCACTGACATTTCTCCAACTTTTAGGACTGATGTTTTACATAGGGGAATATCTGCAGCTTTTACCTTTGCACATCTGTTCTTACAGCCACGTATTGATACTTACGTACTTACACTATGTAAGACTTCAGACTTGTTCCCAGTATAATAAATATTTACCAATTTTTCACTTTGGGGTATTTGGTCTGAGTCCCAAAAATCAGCAATAGGTTTTGATGGTAGTGATACTGAGAAGGAAGTATGTCATTGTATTAGGTTAAAAAGCCTTTTGTCTTTTCATGAAGGTTTTTCATCTGGATTGGATAAAATTGGAATTGAAGCAAAATTACAAGGTAAGTGGCTTTTAAACTTTTTTCAGTAAAATGTTACATTTTAGGGCAGGTTTATCCATATTTATTATGTACCTCTATTAATTTCAATAGATCCATTCACAGAACGAATGTAATTTACTATGTTGTGGTACTGATTTTATGTAATTATTACTTTTGAAACACTATCAGTACCTTCTCACTGGTGGAAAAGTTTTCTGTGTGTAGAGGAGAATAATTTAATGCCTTTACCTATCTCATCTTCATACACATACTCAGAAATATGAAGCAGAGGACTTTAATTTTGATAGCTTGTCATTCTTCCTAATTTTCCTTCAATTGATCTCATTTGCTTTCACTAATGTCTGTTACTATACCTTCAAAAAAGTCCTTTTCATAAATTGTCATCTTCCCTTCATCATAAATTCAGCCTTGAAAACAAAGGATGTAAAATGTAAACATCTTCAACTTGTTCAGAAACAGTTTAAAACTGCATGATTATAGCATGTTAGGCAGCAATAGTAAAGAGCAGGTGGAGAGAGTGAACGCATAATTTTTTCATGATGGATATTATTGCATTGGTAATTTAAAAAAAATACACAAATAATGTGAAAAAGGAATTTTAGAGAACACCAGGGTGTGGCAGATCTTGTCCAGTGAATTGGAGGATAGGAGCAAATTTTAAAGTCTGTGGTTTTGTACAGGTAACTCGCATTACTCATTGTATAGGTTTGCTGTTCAGACATCTGGACTGGTATGATCTGAGAATTCCACTCTCTGGCCATGACATTTTGCACTGAGGATGTACATTCTAGTGTATTGTTTGTCTGTTACCTGAAATTTGGCCCTTATGCATGGAATTACTCGTTTTGCTTAGTGGCATCAAGGGAAGACTTGCAGTCTTTTGAAGATATCTGTCCATTAAGCATTCCACACAATATCAGTCATGTGTCACATATATCGATTCAGTCTGTCCTCTTAAGAATTATTTTGCTATTTTAATTCCAAATTTAGTTTTTAAGTTTGCACATGAATAGCAAATGCATAGTGCAATAGCAAAGAAATAAGAGAATGCAAATACATATTTAAGAAATTCCAGTTGGTCTTCATGTGAGCAGTAATGTCACAATGAAGCACACAAATTTACATTTAAAAAAAAATAGCATAATGTTTTTACCTGTAATACTGTAAAAATTACTGAAAGACTACTTTTAAGAGGCTTTTCATGCTAAGACTTGAAAACCCAGTTACTGAATTATTTTTAAATACTGCTTTTTAGTTATTTACAATTCCACCAGAAAACATACAGCTGACTAAGTAGTTTGTGAACAAGTGCCTTCCTACCCAAACCATTTTATGATTCTATGATCTTTAAACACGGAAATAGCATACAACATTTTTTACATTATTTTAATGCAAGTTTTCTAGTAGATCCAAAACCAGTATATTAATAAAAGACTACTTGATGAGTTTATAAATGGGGTTCTGAAAATCTACAAATGCAGTTTTCTCCCTTCAGTGAAAGTCCTCATGCCCATCATAATTCTGTATATTTGTATACTAGACCATTTGTAGCTTAAATATCTGGAGAGGGCCTTATACACTAAAACATAGACTGCTATATGTCCTGAAATTTGTAGAGCTAATACTTGGACTCCACTTAAATATTTATTAATTTTTACACAATTGTGTAGAAAAATTTGTGATTGATGTTGGGCTTGGTGGAACTGTGCTGAGGCTGTTTGTTGTGTAACGGTTTCAAGAACCCATGCCCAGAAACACACCACTGCTTGCAGTCTCCAAATGCAAGAGACATTGACTGTGACTTGCAGATAGGAAAAACTTTTCTTACCAGGAAGAAA
>NW_010248659.1:24089-51143 GCF_000690775.1 Eurypyga helias
TTCAGTTGTTTTCTACCTTTTCCTGTATTTTAGATCTGGGCATTTCTGGTTTTAGCATGTAGGTTGAAAGGAAAGAAGCAAATGAAGCATGTTACTACCTAAATAATCCTTTATGGGAGAAGGCATGGTTTGAGTCACCTCTACAGATAGTGCTAGGGTAGAAGGCTTCACTTAAAAATGCTTCTTAGATGTGGATTATATTTCCTTGAAATGCTCTGATATTAAAAACAAATTCTTTTTCAAGTTCTTACAGAAACTAGCTCCTTTTCCTTGCACACAAAGATTTTGTAGTCATGTATATAGTTAGTTATGTTTTGATACGTTTCATGTGCAATGTGAATGATTTCTGGTTGCTATGGGGACTATCACTTTGAGTGCTTTCCCAGCTTACTTCTAAATTCTGAACATTATATTAAAGAAATTTTTGCCCTTTAATTGCCTTGGTTTTGAAAGAGAGAAAACCACAACACTGTGGTCACCCTCATGCAGATATCTGACTGAATCGCTTTAGTGAAGTAAATGCACCTGATAAAGTAATAAAATTTTTGCTGAAGGAATCATAGAATCATAGAATCATAGAATGGTTAGCGTTGGAAGGGACCTTAAAGATCATCTAGTTCAAACCCCCCTGCCATGGGCAGGGACACCTTGCACTAGACCAGGTTGCTCAAAGCCACATCCAGCCTGGCCTTGAAGACAGTCAGGAAGGATTCCTAAATACTTGCGGATATGTGAAATTTCAACCATTCAGGTGTTAGCACTGTGGCAGAAATCTCTTGTACAGATACTGCGAGCTCTCTGTTCTGTCATTCGGAATTGAAAATGGCAGCCTACATTCCGTGCATTTCTTTTACTTTGCTACTTTTGCTTTACTGAAAAAGAGTTGGGCTGTCCTGTGTCAAATATCTTAGAGTGAGCTTTCCCCAAGCAGAAGGTAACCACCAACTTCTGTAGAAGCAGGGTCATATTCTGAAACCTTTACTTGAGTTCAGTGGGATTACTTGGGTATCCATTCATTGCAATTTGATGCTGGTATTTCTGGTTTGTACATGGGTAAGTTTTTCTGCATGTACTAAAAACACATTTTCAAAATGTTGACAGAACTGTGTTTGAAGAACTTAAATGATTTATCATCTTTTGATTTGATCAGGATGGATAAAGAAAATAATTTCAAACCAACAGGTAACACTGTTTAAAAATAAACAAATTTTCAAAAGGGATGTTGAGATAGTAGTGAACTACAAAGGGTCACAATTATTCTTTGACCCATTAAAAGGAGTACATAAATGTGATAGAGAATAAAATCTGAGAGATTGTTTGCCTAGAATATATGATCAGGTTTCTTTAACAAATCATGGAAGTTCATTCTCTTAATGTTGATCCATAAATAGATCTTCTCTTGTTGTTGCTGGAAGTTTTCTTGTAGATCAGGAGAAAATTGGGGAACATCACAAGGTAATTGGATGTGACACAGTGCAATGAAGGACAGGTTTTATCAATACCTGCTCTTCTCTACAATCCTCTGCTAGATGTGGTTGGCTTCTCGGCAACCACAGTTCACAGTCTGGTATATTAGTGTGAATTCATCTCTATTGGAGAAAACAGCAACTGGCATGTGTTTCTTTCTGCTGTTCTGTGACGGGGTCGGTAATATCCATCAGACAGCTGGGGGCAATAACATACTGCGTCGGTGGTGGTAAATCTCATAGAGCCCTGTAATAAGAAAATTAATTTGATTTTGTGACTTAAAAAAGAACACTAAAAAATACTTGGTATATTTTTTAAGGTATATTCTTCTTTTCCAGAGACTGGAAGATTAATGGCGTGGTATTATATTGCATTTGATACAGTGAAACAATTTTTCACAATTCAGGGAACAGAGACTTTAAATGAATTGGTAATTTAACTTATTAAAGAAAATTTATATATGTTCAGTTGATATTAAACAGAATCAAATGTAAGAAGCAGAAGGTTTTATTTCTTTTAAAGAGCTCAGTCTTTGTTTATGTAAAGCATAAAGTTTTAGACAGTACATCTAAATAAGTTCCGTATGGAGTATTTTTGAGGCTTTGTACTCTGAGATCTTTCGATTTCCAGCTCTTTCTCCCCTCACTAACCTTGCTTATGAAGAGACAAAGTTGCTGAAGCTGTTCTCTTTATGCATTAAACAATGTATTGTTTTGTGGTTTAGTAGTTATTTTTTATTGCAAAACCCAGCTGCGTGCAGAGCAGATTTCACTTTTAAAGGAATGTTACTTTCTTTCTGTTTTAAGGAATTTTCCTGTGTCAGATAACAGGTTGTTATTGCTATTGTTAAGTCACAAAAGATGTTTTTGTTTTCAAGCAAATGCTACAATGGAACAGGTTGGCCATGACAAAATGGAATGCTTGTTCTCCTATGGCTATCTTTGTTATTAAAGTATGAAGAACGTAAAGTGAAATACATAACAGATAGAAAAAACTATTTATATTTGCCTTGTATTTCCTAACGTGTTATGATTTTATGTGGTGTGGTTGATTTTGGATCATTTCGAGTGGAATAGTAATCTAAACAAAAAAAATTCCCCCCTTTTGTTATATAATAGCCCCTATAGGAAGATGAAAGGAGGTTGGGCAGTATGCAAAAGAACTGACTGACCACCTTTTCATTGTCATAGTGCCTAGACAATAAAATTTTTTAGAAGTTTTTTTTTTTAAGTAGGTAGAAGAGATAGAAAATGGCAAAGAAAACTAATAAAAAAGATAAATTGTTACAGATTAAAATGATCTCCAACTGCACAGAATTTCTGGATGTCAAGTTAAGAACAAATGAAAAGAAAATACTGAACTCTCTGAATAAAGACAAGGACAAAATAACTATCAGGTATAAAAAATAAATACATTGAAAAAGAAATATCTTTTTAGCAATAAATAAAATTAATACCAAAAAATATGTGTATTTTCATGCATAGGTTTCCAATGGAGGGGAAGATAAAAACGAGAGAAATGAAAATAAACTGGTAAATACTCTATTGTGCTGTTACTTTTTATTGAAAAACTGTCATTTCATGTTAGTCCCTGCTAAAATTTGTCTCATTTTATAAATTTCATTGTTTCTATTCTGAATTTTCTTTTGTTTTCCAGTAGAAATATCTATGTTGTTATACTTTGCTTACAGTATGGCTTATATATCTAAAAATATTCTTTTTCCAGTCTTATTCAGGCTCAGCTAGGATGCATTCCTATTCAAGACTTTACTTTGACACAAGATACTGGCAGAATATTTAGAAATGGCTTAAGAGTTACTAGATGTATGGTAAAATTTAATCCTTTTTTGACAGATAAAAGCTATGTTTTATTTGATTAATACAAGTCAGTCATATTTTACAGGGTTATCTGACTTTCTGGCATCATGTAAGAACAACTTTTCTGCTTTATTAAACTCTTTGATTTTAGCGAAGTGTTTCAGGTGCAAACTTTGGGAAAACTCCCTTCATGTGTCTAAACAACTGGAAAAAATTGGTAGGTACTAGTCAGAAATGATAAAGTTGTACAAGCTGATACAGAATCAAAACTCATAATTAGCCTGCTAATTTCTGGGGTTTCTGGTTATATAATAATTTGAGTCTCCTAATTACTCATTTGCCATGGTGGAGTACCACAGTTGTCAGAATAGTCAGTCATGATAACAGTAAAAGCAATAGTAATCTGTTCAGTAATTTTCTTTAGGCTTTCAGAGTAGTTCAGAGGTGGTGTTTGTTCTTGGTGCTTGTCTCAGTATCTTGGGTGTGTTCCATATTTTTGTGATGGCATCTCTCCTGGTAGGCTATTCCTTCCTTTCCAAACATCTGCCACTCATACACATGGAAGCCCTTTCACCTGCATTGACATGGATAGGGATCATAAAATAGAAATAAATTTACTGCCCATGAGGTTCTTATAAATGTAAGGATCACAAGTTTCTAATAATCCAAAAATGTAGTTACACTTGTTTGAGGTAATACTATAGATTTCTGCTTTTTTGTTTGGTCTTATCATACCATCATGCTTTCAGAACTCACTGCAGTGTTCTCTGTATCTCCTCTTTAAAGACACATCTACTCTGTACAGAGCAGTGTAGTACGGAGATCTGCAAATCAGAGAATGCCTCAGCCAGAAGTTCCATATGGTACAGTACATTACAGCCTCGCCAGCTCAGATGCAGAGGCTGTACTGCTTCATTCATGTGGATTCAAAGCAAGGGACAGGGCTTATTCAGCTTGTGTGCAGCACAGTACAGTGTGGTAGGAACTCATTTCCACTGCTTCTGGATCTGTGCCAACATGCACTTGGTCATCTGAGGAGTCTGTCTCATGTTCAGCGTTTCTAGGGGTTAGGATGAGTGGGATAAACATGGCACTTGCGGGGCAGACAAATCCTTTCCTGTACTCTATATTCAACAGAATAAAGTCACAGCTCTGTTTTCCTTTCAGGGTTTGTTTGTTGGGGTTTTGGTTGTTGAGGTTGGGTTGGTTTTGGTTTTGGTTTGGTTTGGTTTTTTTCCTATGCTGCTGTTGTTCTTGCAGCATATGTTACAAAGAATTGTTAACTTTCAAAGTTCTGTTTGTTCTGCTCACATGCTCTTTTTAAACTGTCTGCTGATAGTTCACTCTCCATCCCTGAATCAAATGCTGACTTGATGCCTATATTATGATGTCTGATTCTTGACCTCTGTCATGCTATGGCTGCTAAGCCTATTCCAAGTCTTTGTGAAGTGAATTGTCTGAGCTCACAGGAATTTACTGATACCATGTAACCTATTCAGGAATCACTAGTTTTTAAACTCTCATCTCAGTATGTGAGTTTTAGAATCTTAAAAAAGCTTTATTAACCAGTATTTCCTTTGTAAGAGTGACGGTTCTTTAACATTTGGCCTTACTGAGACTGAGGATTCAGTTGAAGTCTTACTGCATTTCTCCAGAGATCTCTATTTGTTACTCTTGTCCAATAATTATGCTTCCTTTTGTTGCTGTATGATAATGCTTGATTTCTGACTGCTTGTCTGACAGACAGGATAATGATGAGTCGCCATACAGGACTTTATCACCCTTACTACTTGTTCAGTTTGATTTCCACCTCCATTTTTTTCATTCAGAAATAGATGAAAAGTCTTATTTCTATCTCATATTTTCTTCACTGGTGGAAAACCTTCTGCCATTTTAGGAATGATGACAAAAGAACTAGGCTTCAGCTTCACTTCTAAATAAACAAGGCAACAGCTCTAACTGAAGTAGCTTTAGAAGTAGTAAGTGAGAGTCTTCATACTGTTTGCTGAGCTTCTGCAAAAGAGAGGGGAGATGGTAGAAGATACTTTCCTAAGTCAGGCCCAAAGGTGTTCAAATATATATAAAAGGATGAAAAGTCTTCTGTTTCTCTGAATCATTAAATTCTTGAGTTGAAAGGATTCTTTTCTTATAAGATTGATGTATTGTCTTCCAAGAAGAAACTTTAGAGTGTCTTGAGAGGTTTCCCACTTAATTTTCAGATCTCTTTTACTGTTTCTACAGAGCTACATATGAAGAATCTACATACTCATTATAAGTAGTTGGTACTATCTCTTATGTAAAATTATTGAAGTTATTGTAGTAGCCTGTAGTTCTGGGTAACGGAAATGCCTTTCCTTAAGCTGTGATGACTCTAAATCGCACTGGAAGTTTGAAAGAACTGGCAATCACAAAGAGGGATAAGATGGTATGAGGAATTCTCTGTCACTCTGTTTTTGTGGCAGATGAAGCCTTGGGAATTCTTTTTGCTCAAAAACATTGAGATTTCTTATGACTTTAACGTAGTTAAATAATTCCTTGGATGGTGAAAAAAAATCTCAGACAAAGAATGCTCTGTGATGTGCTTTTTTCACAGAACACATTTCTTGACTCTTGTAGAAAGTGATCTAAAATCTGGTTTACCATAGAAAATGTAACTAAAAACTGTCAGTATTGAAATAATGAATGATTTCACATTCAATTCATATTGCATTTCTTTTTTCTCTTTACTAATGCGTAAGTGAAATTAAATAATACTCAAGTATTTAATCAACTGAAAAAATGTGGTGATATGCTGGGCAAAAAGCTGGGACAAACATACTATGAAATTATTTCTGCTTTGATGTTACCTACTATAATGCAGTTGTTGAGAATAATTTGAGGTAAGAGATTGTCATTTAACAGCATAAAACTTAAATTTTTCACAGGTGTATCACTGTCAAATGCTATGGTAAATGCTGGGCTGACATCATTTAAAAAAATAGAAGACACAAATGCAAGGGAACTTGAATTGGTAATTTATTATTTTGTATGCAGATAAATAAGATAAGAAAAATATTGAGTATTAATACTGGTACCAGTAAAAATGTTATATGATTATCAGCAAAATTGAGTGTTTTAAGTGGTTTATTCATTTATACTATTCAATTTAAAAAAAAAAGTGGCAACTGCTATTTTTCCTTGAAAAAGTGTATGCTGTTTTATTCTAGCAAATTTAATACGGGTGATTTCAGTGATTCAGCTGGTTTTGGAAGGCAGCTTAAATATGTAAAATTTCATCATTAACCCAGTTTGAAACCAAGTACAATATACATTTCCCTTTTAGCAGTGTTAGAAAAATATAAAAGGAAATATGTATTTACAATTTCTTTTCACGTATGTTAATGATGAGAATCCTGAATTTCCATTATTGCTGGTTTCAGTTAAAGATAGTGTTGTGGTTTAACCCCAGGCGGTTATCAGGCATCACAGAGCTGCTCACCCACCCTCTCCCTGCTCCTGGGGAAGCTGTAAAGTCCTTGACTTAGTGTAAGCACTGCTCAGCAACAACCAAAACATCAGTGTGTTACCGCATTATTCTCATCCCAAATCCAAAACACAGCACTATACCAGCTACTAGGAGGAAAATTATCTCTATCCCAGCCAAAACCAGGACAGATAGTCATAGAATAAAATTATTCGGAATCATCTATAAAGCACTTCTTATTTTAGGGAGGTTAGATTTCACCCCAGGACAAGTTCTTTTGTTCTTGGTTTCTTTTCTGAGAAAACTGGTTTTCCAGTGTTCTACAAGATATAATGGATTTATAAAGGGAATTGATCTTACTTGGATTTTTGCGGTTTGATTTTAGGAATTTGATTTCTCTTTTCTGCCCACTTGCAGTTTTCCTGACATTTGTTTTGTTTTGACTAAAGCTAGGGCAACATAGAAGAGTCATCTCTCATAAAACCTGCATAGTCAGGTTTTGAGGTCGTTGACTAGTTCATTGGCTGTTACCTGAACAGAACTGGTAGCAACATGAAAAAGTATTGGAATTTTCTTTTGGTTATGTTGGTATTCAGGGCATCATTGACAGTAGAGAACCAGGAGTGATAAGGGATTTTGTTGATAGCATAATTACTCCAGTGACTGTGGTTCCTTGGATTTACATTTCTGTTGGCATCTTTGATCAGCTGAACGTATTGGAAATGAAATTAAATCTTTGCAGATTTTAAACAGACATCCTCCTTTTGGAAACCAGATAAAAGAATCTGTTTTGCACCTTCCAAAATATGAACTTGACATTGAACAGGTAAATGCTTTTCCTTTTTTTTTTTTTTAGGTTTTTTAATGCTGATATTATTAAATAATAGAACACATACCAACTTAAATAAATTTTGAGCCTTTGTTGGCAGATTACACAATATCAAGGCCTCCTTCCACCTTAGCATGTATAATCAAACAACTAAACATCGAAGGAGAGCCTTGGAGTAGACATTCTCTGTAGTACGTTGGCCTCTCTCTCGTTAATAGCATTTTATGTTACAAATGCAAACCAGTATATTCCACATTCTAGCATTTTATGAGAATGACAGGTCTCTTCTATCTTGAACATAAACAAACCCTGGAGACAGAAAAACATCAATATAAAACTTATTGAAGAAGCATTTAGTCATTTTTACTTTCTACATCACACTTCGGAAGAGAGAAAAAGTAATTTATTACATTAACCTAGCTGGTGCCCTTTCAGAGGAAGGGTGCAATTCCATGTGCAATCAAGAACTTAAAGGTTCTGATAGGCATTTTGTCTTCAAGGAGGCCATGTAGCCACTCTGCCATTCTGAAATGCCAAATTTGAGCAATAGCCTGAAAGTGTCTCGTGAAGTTGGTACGAATGAAGACAACTTTGAAGTTAAAAAGTCAGTGAATGTGTGAAATACTGTTGTTGTAATGATCACTTCTGGTTTAGTTTTTCATTTAGTGTAATGCCAGATGAGTGTATCTAAAGTTGTTCTCAGAAGTAAGGTGTAACAATTACAAATATCTTACAGAGGAATGCTGGGATGCCAAAATATACCTGGTTTTCTTCTTCTATCTTTCTCTTTGCATTGAACAGAGGAGGATTTTTCAAGTGCTTAATGTAGACTGTCTTTTATTCTCAATACTTAATCAAATTTAGGATATTCTGCTATGGGCAAGTTAGTACTGTTTAATAGTGTCTTAGAACAACATATTAAAATTGTAACACAAAGTGAAATTGCATGAATCAAGCTTTTGTGCTTTTATCAACAGTTAAGAAATTATGGAAGGGCATATATTTTACTTTGCATAGTTTAGCAGTTATGTCTTCTTTTATACATTTTTTTCCCAGCTTCCAAAATACAGTGATATACTGGCTGAAATCTTAGTAGCCATCAAATTAACAAACTATGAGCAGCTACAGACAAAGAGAACAGCAACAGACTTTCACTATGTTACATTGGTCATAGGAGATGCTGACAACCAAGTCATTTTTAATCAGAAAATTATGTATGTATGATCAGGTTTTTTTGTCTCACCTCTTTTAATGGGTATTAGATTTTAATCTTTTCTGTGACTTGCAGATTTGCAATACTTTCTGCTGGTGTCACATGGTACAAAATTATTCTTTATCTACAGCGTTTTCTAGTCAGTTGTCATTTAAAGTGCTGCACAAGATTCAAAAACCCCAAAACCATGCCAGTGTGCTTGTCAGTACAGAGACTGTGTGTAAATATCTGTGCAACACTGATGCCATATTATGGCAGTCATAATAATTTCCACATAAATATAAAACAAGTAAAATACCTGTTAAAAATATACATCCTCAAGTTGTTATATACTCTTATTAGCTGTATTGCTTTAATTATATCATATTGTCAAAATTTTTCACTCAGAGATGGAATTAAATTTTCCAGTTGGCTAAGATACGCTTGTAGCAAAAGGGAAAAGAGAAATAAATTCTTTTCCAACTGCGTGACCTTCACGTGAGTTCTGGCCAAAGTCTGGTGCTTTTGGCAGAACTGAAAGTGATCTACAGGATCCTGGCTCTCTTATTGCCATAAATCATATATCATTGGAAGGTTATTCTGAGGCCACTTGTTAAGCAAAATCCAAGAACTACGACCAAGTAAAGGCTCCTTTGCTTGGTTACAGATGCCATAGTATATGGCATTTGTTTTCATTGCCCATGTCTAACAAAACTGTACTGATACATTACAGGGATTCTGTGCTGCTGAAAACTGGAAATTGGACAAAGAAAATTGAAGTGAAAAGAGCTCTTAAATCAGAGAACATTAGTATAAATTTAATTAGTTCTGATTATGGTAAGTTGATTGGTATGCTTTTAATTTAAAAGTGACTGCATAAGAATTGTGAATAAATTATTAAAGCACTTTATATCAAGCCAAAAATATAATAAAATTAACTGATCTGGAAACACAATTCTATTACATGTTTTTTACTCGGTTGAGTATTACCTAACAGTCCTAGCATATTAATGGACTGGGAAACATCAAAACTGTTACTAGGACATGGTATTTTGATCTGTTGATACAGATTAGGATTCTCTTTTGCTATTCGCCTGAAGCTGAATTAACTTTCAGTGAGGAAAGTAAGTAACCTATCAGCTTCATAGGTTACTTATGATAGCTCTTCTCAGCAGAAGAGCTGTCTTTGTGAATGGTTAGGTTTTGCATTGTAATGAAAAAACATTGGGTATGGATTCATCTCCAGTAGCAAGAAATTTCTACAGTGGAAAATTTTGTGCCTTCACATGCATATTGGTCCCCTCGGTATCAATTTCCACCAATTGGAACTGTAGCAGCAGGTGAGGATTACTTATGCTGAGAAGAGCTGTCTTTGTGAATGGTTAGATTTGCATTGTAATGAAAAAACATTGGGTATGGATTCATCTCCAGTAGCAAGAAATTTCTACAGTGGAAAATTTTGTGCCTTCACATGCATATTGGTCCCCTCGGTATCAATTTCCACCAATTGGAACTGTAGCAGCAGGTGAGGAGAGACAGTGATGACCTTGAAACCTAGAACTTTGAAGTGCAATTTCAGAACAGACTGGCTGTATTAAATTCTGTCATCATGCCCCACCTGTAAAGAAGACGGCTGTGTGCTAGATTAACTGGTTTATTTGGTCCTTCCATGATAAACACTGAATATTGTTACAGTAATCAAGCCTTGAATAATCTGTATTCCTATGGCTAAACCTGTGGAAAATGAGATGAAGAAAACATTGTCCTTTTATTACTACTTGGCTATCTACAAGTTGTACTGAGTTCAGTAAAATTCAACGCTTTCATTTCTCTGAAATTGGTAACAGTGAAGTTAGTCTAAAAGCAGGTTTTCCTGTCTCTACTTATTTTAAAGTCTGCTTTTCTTTCGGACATGAAGGAAATCTCTCATTTTTATAAAAGCCTGTCTGGTTTTCCAGCAATATTTGCCTAATGAAAGGCAGAAATTAATTTTTACAAAGGGTGTCTGTCATAGTCTCATACAAATCTTGGTCTAATAAGGATTAGAACCCTTATTAGCATTCAACTTCAAAAGTACTATCAACTTACTCATTTTATGCTTATGCCAAAGCTGATAACTCCTGTAACAGACTGTAATACAGTTTTAAAGGTAAAATTATGTCGGGAGTGCAAAGCCATAGAGAAATGTAGTTTTAAAACAATACAGAAAGTCTGTTAAAGGGACTAATTTTGTTAGTCATCTAGTAACCATGTCTTTAATTCTGAAAACAATTATAATCTCAATCACAAAGAATCCATTCGTGTAATAGCGTGCTTTTAATGGTACATTACCTAATAAATTTCCATGATATTTTAATAATATTTATACTTTCTTAAACTCTTTAGAAAGCTGAAGGTAATCAGCAGTTCAGCAACAGTTTCTAGCAATTTTTTAAATATTTTTTTTCTTTTCTTCAAAGTTGGCCTTGATATACAGCAGGCATATACAGTCTTTTACTTAACACCAAAAACAGTGGGAAGCAAAGTGGTTACAAATCAACAACTGAAAGCTGAGTCTTCACTTGATAGGGATTATGGCTCCCCACAAAGTCTGCCAGCAGGAAAAGTAGATACAGGTAAACAGTCAGATCACAGCATCTGGCTAATACCAAAGTCATCAGAATTGAATTCTCAAGTATATTAAAAGTACAGTGCTGCTGCTTCTGCTTGACAAGTGCTGCAGTGCCATTCTTTGATAAATTTGAAAGCAAGAAATATCCTGGGTGTAATTTGGGAGTGGGCCTCTGGTTTTCAGTCACATTGATTAATTCCTTTCCAATTACATTGTTTGAGCAGCCCAAAGTTTTGTTGAAGGCAACAAAATTCTAGTGTCCCAGATTACTTCTAGCCTGTCTTTCACCATATGAAATACTCTCTCAACAATACATATGAAATAAAACCTCAGCATTTCTGTATTATATTTATCTAGGAGGCAGATCTAAACATGAGATTGCTTACAAGAAATATGGAAACAGAGCATGCAACCATCACTGTAAAAATAAAGATTTGTGTGGACATGACTGCTGTGAGTTGCATTAAATCTACTATTGCTGTTACTTTTAGACAAATATAATTTAGAATAGCTTCATTTGTACCAATAGCTACATTAACAGAAGCAATGTAAGTAAGAGAGTCAGGCTTGAGTTGTTGCTATGATGCAGTCATAAAAGCAGTAATAAAAAGCTTTGTCAATAACACTTTCATAGGCACTACAGTGATATTTTTCAGGAACATCTAGCATATGATTTAAAAGCAATGCCAAGCTTGTTACACTTTATATAATTATTGGTATGTTAAGTCTTTTCATTAGTGTGTTAAAACTTTAGGATCTTTCACTAGAAGATACTAAACTTAGTGGCAAAATTTCCATTGATCTGGAAAGACAGGATTTATCCCTTCTAAACTAATCTGAAGATTGTTTTAATTCCTTTTCTCAGGTAAAACTGGAGTATCTTCAAAGTCTGAGACAAATGGAGACTCAAAGTTTTTGTCGTACCTAGCTGATTTAAGGAGCAGGAACTCAATTTCATCTGTACCCCCAGTAAAACGGTTAAAGGTTCATTTGAATACAGTCAGCCATTGAATAGATTTATTTTAATCTGTTATGTATTTGTATATATTGTTTGCAGAGAAAATTTGATAACTAAATATGAATATTCAAGTTTGTCTTTTCTGTGTGGAATGCAAATAAACCCAAAGAAGTACAAAGGTACCAAAGGTCCAGGAATCTTTGAGAGGTTCTACTGCTGTTCTGCTCTTTGGAAGGCTTACAGTGATCCACTTCTGTGCATGTACTCTTTGGTTGTACTTTTATGGCATTTGATAGATTGTGGTGGGTGAGGTACAGAGGCATCATTGGAAGGTAGTGCACTGTGACTCGGTTTTGGCAAAATGAATGAAAATAAATAGTGGTATTTATCTGAGTAATACTAAGACATCTTTTTGCATTGACAGCTAGATCCACTTATTTATAAGAAAATCAGCCATGTTAGTTTTTAACCTCTGAACAATTTCATGGCTTAGACTCTGTCCCTTTGAATGTAGTACTAAACTAGTTCTTTCTGGATCGAGAATGGCATTTGAGATACCGGGGTGGTTTATTTCCTCCTCGCAGTTGTGTTTGCTTGTTTCTTTGCAACAGAGAATGATTTAGCCTATAGCTATCACAGATGAGAGTTTGTGATAACCAGCCTAACTTTGCCAGGGTACTTGGATAACTCTGCCAGAAACATGTAATTCAAACCTTTTTAACTGATTACATTAGAGAAACAGACATCAGAAAGATTTATATATGATCTTTAAAAACTGTTAACTTGATACAGTATTAATGATGACATTGATTGTAAAAAGACAGGTTTCAATATGTTTATAATTTATCAGTTACAATAATCTGCTTTCTTTAGATGCAGATGTTAAATCAAGCTCAAAAAGTGGATCTCAAACAATTTGTTTTTACACCTAAATCTTTGTTGCCAACATTGCCAAGGTACTGATTAATATAAATAACAAAAGAAGAAATGTCTTATTTTACACAGTTTGTTAAGTTGTAGCAACTGAAAACAGGTTTGTGAATAAAATTATTTTGCAGTTTTCTGCAACTGTTTTCCTGACATGTCATTGATTATTTTTTTCCAATAGGTCTAGCAATAAACAGTCATCTTCATCACCTTCAGTGGATCAGGTAGATAATGGTAATAGCTTAGGAGAATCTTGGAAAGACCTGCAGTCCTGGAATTATGGAAAGAGTAGTAAGTTATGGCTAATGTTTGAAACTATGATTTTCACTGTTTTGATTGGAATATACTTGTAAACTCAAACTTGCTGAAATTACTACAGCAAACAGTGTAGCATTATAGAACAGTGAGTGTATAAGAAAATATAGTGGCCTTAACTGGCTTTCTTTTTGGTATCGATAAGAATTTCTAATGTAGATCTAAGCATCTAAATGTACCTTTAAATAAAACCGTAACGACTAAATTAAATATATGAGCATCCAAATCTACAAATACTTAATGAAAAGTATGACTGTAATGTATTTCCACTGAAGCCACTTGGAATACAAGAGGTGTCTATACGTTTTCTTCTTTACCCTTTCTGCTGGAAGAAGTAAGGGAAATACAATCTTTTGTTTTGTAGTTGACAACGTGACCATTCAATAACTCAGTTTTTACCTAGTAAAACATCTGTCTGGAAAAACAAAATCTCCTCTTCTGTTTCCCTTTCCCGGGAAAGGCCACAGATGTTTTTACATTTGGTGTTAAATGATCAGTCTTCATCATCAGTACGTAACTATGATGTCCTCCTCACTGCATGCCTTTTGCTATTGTATTTGGTGACAGTAGATCGGTGTGAATCAGATTTTGATTAATTTGGCCAGTAAGTCACAACTCCAATGTTTGGATCGTACTCAGACGCTCGGAAACACGGTGATGAAATGCACTGAAACGTTTTTTAGTTCATACTGCCTTAAGTGTTGACACCTTAAAATAATTTTTTTTTCCTTAATATTTTGGTGATAGGATTGTAATCCTACCCCTTTAAATTAATGCCTCGTATTTTCCTGCCATGCTAATGCGCCTGCGGTAGTTGCTATCTGGTCTTAAGATGGAGGACTGTTGCATAGCCGTATCGTCAGTTGCTGGGGGCGGGCAGCTAGTGTATGATGATTGTGTTAAAAGATTAAAGTCATCAGAAGACAGATGGATATTCCAGGATAGCTGTAGTCTGTGATCCAGAACATCTTGAGGCAAATCATACAGGATCAAGGGGACATAGTAGACACTGCTGACTTAAAACCATCTCCATTGAGTGGTAGCAGAAATGGTAACCTTGGCCATATTGATAGGGCCGGCTGCATTTTAAAAAATGCACCAAAAATAGTTCTAATGAAGTAAGGCATCAGTTCATATGACTTTTGTAGGGTTAACTATATCTCTAATATGGTATCTTTCCATTCCATTAAAAAAAAAAAGTAGGTAATTAAGAACATGCTGTGAAACTGTAGTAACCTAAACCTAGAATTTATTTAAAGTCTGTGCGTCTCTGCAGCAGTGCACCAAGCTGACTGCGCACATCCAGAATTACAATAGCAGTGCCTTCCTGGTGTTGCCAGTGTCCATGGACCAGAATTTTTGATTTGAGCCTGTCCTGCTCCCCTTCTGTTGAAAGGGAGACCCGGAGCAGAGTTATTTAGGCATATTAGAGCCATGACAGCAGAATGAAGATCGCCAGCACTGCCTCATGCTGGAGGGTAGTATGGCAGAAAAGAGATGAAAAAAATTGGCAGACAGAATTGGGCTGGTGATGAAATGAGAAACTACAACAAACAAAAGGGAATGAGAGTAATACAGGAACCAGGAAAGTCTTCTTTTCACCAGGGGAAAAAAAAGTATTTTAATACATTAACTACATACTTTAATTAATAATTTTAACAACAATGCTTGAAAATGTGTTAGGGCTAGTTCTTAAGCGTTAGATGTAAGGAAGGCAGTATTCAGTGTCTTCTGGAAAACTGTGGAGAGAAGAAAGGACTGAATTAAAAGTATTACATTTGGAATCAAGCAGTGCTTCTGACAAAAGGAAAGAATTAAATTGCAGTGATTTTTTTTTTTTTCCCCTCTTGGAAACATTCAGTGTTTGGGAGTGAGGAAAGCCAAGAGATAATGGCATGGGAAAAAAAAAGTTAAAATTATTTGTGCATAACATGACTGATACAGATAACAGCAGATTGTTTTTCAGATCCTTTGGCTGTGGACTTTGAACTGAGAGATGATGTTTGGGATGATATTGATGATGAGAAATTAGTATCTGCTAGCAACTTTGCCGATAGAGAATTAGGTACAGTTATTTTAAATACAATAAGTTTCTTACTTCCACATTACTTTACAGGTTATTATTTGAGAATAGTTTTTCATAGTATTCAATGAATAGAACTACCTGAAATTTTTTGGTTAATTGACTTGACTGACAGGTTTATTACTCTACCTTGAATGTCGCCTAAATTGAAGCAAATTTGCTACAGAAGGGAGAGTTGCAAAGTCACAATTAAAAAATTTTGGGTGGCCTGCAACTGCATATTTGTTAATTTATCTGACTATTTATCTCTGCTTATCTTTACACTGGCCCAAAACCCACAGAAGAAATATTTCAAATGTTAATACATTTGGATAATTTTCAGGCTATTATTTATCATATTATGGAAAATATTTACAAGGGGGTTTGGCTCAGTTTTTAAAACTTTCATTCTTACGTGGAATGTGGAAATATCTGCCTTGAAATTCCAGATGAGTGTGAACCACTTTGCCAGTATACAGGAAGCAAAGCCACAAACGACATTTCAAAACAGTAAGCATTGTGTAATTTACTACAATTTATTATATATTTATTATAGGGTTGCTCACTTGTAAGAGTGAGTAAAATTTCAGCTTTTAGAAGGTATGAATTGTTGAATGGTATGAAATTTATTTAAGTGTGGAGGGAAATAAATAGAAAACCCAGAACTGAAAAGTAAATAATTTTGCACTTCTATAAAAATATGTAAATTATTCAACTCGATGTTTTCAGTTCAAGCACGTTACAAGATGAGACTGATATTCAGAAGTCCGTTGTTTCTGTGGTTAATAGCACATCAAAAGTGAATTTATCTGTACAGAGTGGAAATATAAATACGGTGAGTAAAAATATTTCCATAACAGAATTTCCTATAATTAGAGTATTTCATGTGTAAATATATTTACCATATCTGACTTATGAATCAGTTTGGACATAAGGAGTTTCTGAACCTTTCTGTGTTGTCCTAACACACATGCATCCTGTGTTCTGTGTGACATTCATGACACACAGAACTAGGACTTGAATTTTCTTTTTATAGCATGACTTCAAAACTATTTACTCAATTTGACTGTGGTTCTGCAAGTCATCCAAGTATATAATTATACTTACACTATAATATCAGTATAAATATCTCTACTGCATACTATAACAATCTGGCAGTTTCTCTTTCAGTAAGTTATTTTAACCATATACATTTTTAACATTTACAAAGCAGTTCAATTTTCAAGAAAAAAACCTTCCAGATCCTTCACAAGGGCTGAAAAACGTGCAATGTTCTTCGATCTCAAAAATAATCTCAGACTCTTCCAAATTCACTAGGAAAGAGGATTTTTTTATTCTCACAGAAACACAGGAAAAAGAAGTGGATCGCAGGTAATAAAAAGTTGTGTATGTTTTCCTGTTGCTTCAGTGTTCCAGTGCTTATTTCTTCATGGAACACAGACCTTTAGGGGATGTGTTAATTTATAACATTCATTTTAAAAAGATTAATTTTCACAATAATAGTAGCAGTTAACTTTCCTTAGAAAGGAAAATACTTTAAAATTATTTTGCTGGTCTTGGTATCTTTTGATTGCACTTTGTATAGTCTTCCTGATTTCATAGGTTTTGAGGTACTATACCTAATTTAATTTTTTTATTTGCTTTATCTTTATTAGATATCTCCTTGATGATGAAGTTAATGATGTCAAGCCCTTTCTTGGAATATTTGATGGCATTTTGTAAAGCATATAAACAAACTACATTGTAAGTGCTGTGGAGGAAAGTTACAGTGTTTTTTACAGAGTTAAGCCTTTAAATCCAGTTAAGAGAATTTGATTTCTGTTGTGTAACTATTTATCAGTAGCTGGATTGCTGCATAGGGTAGCTAATAACAAATTTGATGTTTAATTTATGGAATTCTAGGTATGTTATCTCATTTTGAAAAGTGCTTAAATATTTGTTAGCTGACTGTTTTCAGGAAAAATATTGGAATGTGTCAAAGGAAAATAGTTCTCAAACTGAGGGTGTTTTTATAAATACAGTAAAAATCGTATAAGGGAAAGTAAGCTGTTTATTACATGCCCTGCTCACAAGTACTCTTTAAATGAAAGACTCTTTCCTCAGAAATTTCTTAATGCTATTTGATTTTGTCTTTCAGTTTTTTTGCTGAATTTTTCATAGCACTGATTCTGTAAAATAATTAGATTTGTAAGTAAAAGTAATAGAATGGTAAGTTATTGTAGACTATATTCCTTTTGACAGTGCTATCAACTCGATGATAAAAAAAGTGCAACTTTCTTCAAGCACATGTGTTTCCAGACTCACCAAACCAGTTGTAAAATGTCTATAAACAACATTCTAAAGTTGAGTTTGGGTGTTCACTTTGACACCCAAGGCCATAAAATGGACATTTATGCATCCCAGTACAGATTTAGGCAACCAAGTATGGTACTTGGCTATCTTCTGTAGCTCTAGTGTTTGATCAGTAGATGTTGCAAGTTCAGTAGTTAGAAAAATACATTACATTGCCTAAAAAACAAGAGAATGTTAACTTTCACTGTTAATTATTCAAAATCTGTGGAATTAAAATGTTAAAATCACACATGGAACCTTAGTTGTCTGTTCTTTTAACATTGTTCATGGCGCAAACAAATGCAGTCACATTTTGCTGCACTACTTGCTTGTATTTTTCTCAGCTAATAACATTTCACTGAACTCCAGTGTTCCCTTATGCTTTCAACTTAAGTTTCTGGTTTAACTCTTTCTCCATATGAAAGAATGGCATAGCACAAGCAGCCGCAACACTCACCACGCAGTGTGTTCTTGACACTGCAAATTCCAGCAGGCCCCAGCTTATAACTCATTTTGCTGTACCTCAAATATTTCACTGCATTTGAAAGTTAGTACTATGTCAGATCTCTTCTTGTCTCAATTTTCAAACTGAGATAACTCGGAATTACCATACTGCTGCTATGTTTAGCTCAGCAGTCCTAGTCTTGTACAGCCTAGTCATCTCCCAGTTCCATGTCAAGGTGAGATTTCAGAATGACCTTTGGCACTCTGCATTCTAGTATCTTCTCCATCTACCATGCCAAGAGAGCACAGGTTTCCCACGTGGAGATGTTCCAGGTCCCCTAGGGTATCTAAGATGGTACTTGATGCCAATGTTTAAGCACCTTGCTGTCTCCCTGCTGCTTGAAATGCAGGGGTTATTCCAATTTACAGTTCATATTTACATAGCATTCTTTAATTGCCTTTGTATCCTGCTTTTCCCTGGAGTTTGAGCTTGCGACAACTGATGGAGATGTTCCGAGTTTCTTCAAAATTTGTCAAAAGCTATTACACAGCAACATAATGCTGAGCTTCAAACATGAAAAATAGGAGAGGAAGGAGCCAATATCTTGTGATTCTACAACTTGCAACTTTCCAAAACGTCACTGAGCAGATGAGCTGATTGCTTGGGCCTCACCTGCAAACCGAACGTGCTTCTAATGGCAGGTGCTGCACTCTCTCCTGCTGGTCTGCAAGAAGCTCCTTCTAAAGGCTCTGAACTGTGAGGTGGCGACTGTGGTGAAACCTGGGTGTGCTTAGGTCTTCATAATAATGAGTAAGGTAAGCTTCTATCTATTTCTTTTTACTAAGAAATTATCTTTTGAGATGTTTTCTGGCCCCATTTCTACAGTGAATATGTATTTCCATTTTTCTGTGAAATATTTTGGTAGTTTATATAATGTCTGGAAAATAGTTGACATTATTGCCATTTTAACGTCATTTTTTGTATAGTCTAAATATAACTACCTGGTTTTAGTTAGTTAATAGGAGTAGGTTTATATTTAGACTATTAGTCCAAAGAAAGTTTTCCGTGCAGGCAGATTCTGTTTTCTTCTTGGTTTTCCCCAGTGCAGGAGTTCAATAATTATTATTGGGTTTCTTCAAGATTCAAGGCTGATTAATTTTCTGATGCTGTATTAAAATTTTTTCCTTTAGGTTTTTAAAAGACTAATTTCCAATTAAAGACTAATTTCCAATTTAAATTTCCAATTTGATCCATAGTCAGAACATAACAAATGCATTTCAGTACTTTCAAGACTATTCAGAATATTTTGCAGATGGTTTATAAGATTGTTTCCTGTCTCTGTTTTTCACAAGAAATTAGCATCCTGTATCATCCTTGGAAAATTGTGCTATTGCTACTGAGAACGCTTCACAGACTTCAGAATATACTTTCAATACTGCAATGGCTTTGCAGTAATACTGAACCTCTTGTGCAAAAACATTTTTCTAGAGAGAAGTGCTTTATTTGGCATTGCTGTTTTTCTTCATTATTTGTATTAGTTCTGTGACTCTTTAAAATCTACATCACTTTCAGAAAACCAGTTTGGAAGTACTTACATGTTGAAGTGTTCTCTATCTCAGGAGAAGGAATGACTTTTCATACGGTAGCATTTGTTATTGTTCCATTTTCTAAATCATAATAATTGAAAGATCGAAAGTGATAACCATAGTAGGACTCTATGGAAATTATTAACTGCAGATTCACAGTGACTATACTTCAGAACAAATACAGGCAGAAAGAGCAGATTGACTGCAGAATTAGAAAAACTATCAAATCTGCTTTTTTTTTTTTTTTTAATTAAACTTCCAAACTGAGTTAACTCAGAATTACTCTACCACTGCTATGTTTGGCCCAGCAGTCTCTAGTCATGTCCCAGTTCTGTGTCATGGTAAGATTTAAGAATGCAGAGTTTACCTCCTGCCCATCAACTTCTGATTTCCATGGAAATCTGATGGCTCCCAGGCAGGGACAGTGGTGTTTCTCCACAGGTGCTTTATATGAATGGCTAGGGGACCAAAACCCCCGGTGGTGCCCCAGTAGGTAAATATAGACATGGCTATGAAGAGCTGTCTAATTTTAGTCATTTAGCTGGATCACTGTAAGTAATAAACCTCGTTTCCCTGGACTCTCTGTGTAGTCACTAGGATGAGGCAGACACTATCAGAAGATGATTCAGATTGTAAGTGGGCTAAATTGCTCAAGTGACCACATACTAGCACAGAGAAGATGGTGTAGAGCAAATTGACAGCCAGGCTCGCTGAATATTGCCTTTCTTGTGCACATAAGATGCCTGGGGTTTTTATCCACGTAAGGATCCAACTTTTCTAAGTTGAATAGTCATATTTCTGTACAGCAAAAGATGGCTGTGCTCCAGTAATGTTGCTGCATGCAGCTTCCTTTCAGATGCTGCCTGGCTGATAAAACAGACCAATCAAATTCAACAGGATAGCATCAGACAATTTCACTAAGCTAATAGATAAAATGCAAACTAAAATGCATAAAAACATTGTTAAAGTCTGAAAGGATCCTTGTTTTTAATTCTGCATAGAGTTGTAACATTAAATGAGTGGCTTGAATTTGAATCAGTGGGATTGTATAAGTAATTCTTTGGGGATACAGCAGAATGCCACAGACTTTAGTCTGGGGATGATTCTATAAAATATACATTATGAAAATACGGTTTCCCATAATGGAGTAGTGAAAGAAAATTCAGTGTGACAAGAAGTCAGATTTTACTGTCTTACTTGTCTGATTCTCTGTAATAAAATACATGCTCATACCTGCTTTTAATTTAATTTCAACTTCCTTATATGCTTCCTTGTCCTATCACATATATTGGTTTCAAAATATAAACTCAGGTCAGCTGTATCTGTGCCTGCAGAAAATGCAATATGCACTCGAAACCCATGATCTTCAAAAACTGTTAGCAGAAAAACAAGTAGAGTGTTTAAACATGTTGCCAGACAGGTTTGTGTACAAGGTATGTTTATAGCATATAGAATAATAGAAATATATTGTGACATCACTTTAATTGTATGCAGCATGTCTCATCATTTTAATTACATAGACTTTATTTGTGTATGTCAAGACTTTAATGGGTTAAACACTACAGTGATTGTTAAAATAACAGCAGTTGCAGCAAGGCAGACTCTTGCCGTTTGGGTGTATTTTTACTTAGACTGTCACAGAATAATTAGGTGAGGTATCAAAGTTGGTGCTCTTAAAGGCAGTCATCATAATGATAAAGAGTGAACGGAAGTCACCGTATGGAACCAATATGCACCTGAAAAATAGTTAAAATCAGTCATTTTGTAGAACACAAATGATACCTCTCTACGGCATCCCTGTGACAGAATCAGTGGTATCTCTTCTAAAAGAAAGGGTATCTTATCTTGCCTCTTCATGTCACCCCTTCTGCTTTTTATGTAGAAGCAAGAGAGCAGTATCATGTCAGTTGTTTTACTGGAAGGCTCTTTAAATGATATCCATGAAACGAGATACATGAATGCCTGTTTGGGGTTTTTTTCTAGCTCCTTTGCTTAACAAGTAAATGGAAAAGGATTTACTAGTCAGGGTAAAATTCACTTCCTGCAGAGGACTAACACCACACTGGGTACACTGAAGGCTCACCCGAGAGCAAACTGAGACACACAGAGTGTGCTGATAGTTGGCAGCGATGAGGTTCAGCTTGACTGACAAACAGTTGGATAGAAAAAGGGCAGTGCTTTATTGGCTGCCACTGCTCAGCTGAGGTAAGGCCACCCCTCATGGTGGCTGTACCATGGCTCTGCATTTGTTCTTTAAACCTCTGTGAGATAAAAACTGTATCCATCCAAGCCCTCGCTTTTCTCCCAGTGTTGTAACTCTTGGCCTCCATGTGCTCTCAACAGGTATTTTGGATGGAGTGGGCTGGGTTAAGGCCTTCATCCTCCTAAGTGATAGGGGCCCTTGGGGCCCTTTTGTCTCCTTTCTCTAGGAGTGCTGATCACCGTTGCTTTTTCCTGTGGTTGTGAAGTGACGGGAAAAGCTGTGCTACAGTTAACTTGCAGTCCTGCACTGCTTGTCCTGTCCTTAACAAGAGGTCCCAATCCAGACAGTTTATACCAGTTAGGAAGAGTTGTTTCCCAGTTTGCTTTAGCATGAGGCTACTACACTAAAACTACTGCGCTTTCTGGTCTTGTGGGATGTGTTCTGAGTGTTCCTGAGTCTGTCCTCTTGTAGGTTTTAAATGGATTGTTTCCATGTGCGAGGACTTGTGGGGCACATCTGACTGGTGGTGTGTGAAAATGGTACACATTTACGGAAATGCAGTGGATTATACTGCGTAGACATACTTTGCATAAAGAAGGTGTGTATGCTTTCAAATATAATAAAAAGTACCTACATACGATAGCAAGGAAGGAATTTCTTCCTGTATTTAACATATACTACGTGGAGGTAGCATGCCATGATGATGCAGACTGTCCTGATTGATGTTACATGGCAATTTCTACATTTTAGATAGCTGAGCATATGGAAAAATGCAAAATATTTGGTTTTGAAGGCTGTTAGGGTATTTTGTTTATATAAATGAAACAATGTTTCTTTTGTAACTGTGAAACTTCCTATTAAAGGATGCATATAACTTTCAAAATAAAAAGATGCTTGTAACTGTAAATGTCTGTTATGTATTTGCTGCTCCCCCACCCATTCAGAGGCAAAACCTATTTATGAGGCTTTATTAAGTGCAAATAATTCCCATGGCTTCAGCACAGAAGAAACAGCTGCAGAATATAGTCCGATTTGCATATAAATGACATGATTTCTGCTCAGAAAAGAATATTGAAAAATATATATTTCTACAGTGAAAACCTGATAGTCACACATATTAAGGTCAGCTTGTGTAACTTTTTTTAAGCTGCTGTACGTTGATACATGATCACACTGCCAGCTAGATTCAGGCGCTATCCGTTGTGCCCACTGTGAAATTGTGAATTTCTTCTTTTCAGCTAATTAAGCTATCATTTGTAGAAACAGATTCTAAAACATTTATCTCAACAGTTTATGCACTTGGAAGTGCTCGGCATGTTTATCCATACAAACGGATGACTCCAAACTTAGCACTTTTCCTGATCCTCAGGACGGCAAATTGGTGATGCAAGGGAGATCCTGTAGTTTGGGTAAGACAGACACAGTTCTGCTAGATTGCTCTAGTCACTTTAATAAATGGTAGGATATAACTAAAGGGATATTACTTTTACTGCCCCAAATAGTTTCCCCAGGTTATCTTCTCTATTAAAGAGAAGTTCACGCCTCTAAAACTTCTGCCTGACGTAGGCCACTACTGATGGCTGAGATGCTTGGTCAAAACAAAAAACGGTGTTTCAAAGCTAAAGCTATGTATGACGTTTTACCCCAGTTGGTCTAACTCACTGCACAAATTCTCTAAAATACAATACTTTTTTCAGCACAACTCTGGATGATTTTATTAATGAACTCTCTTCAGCGTAGTAGTCATCTAATTGCTGAGTCTGGATGGTATGCTGTTCAGTGTGGCCTTGGCACCGATATGCGTTGCAGAGCTTAGGTGCCAGCAAAGCCAAGCCATGCAGAATTCATCCCTACTACTCCCAGGCAAGCTGGCAGAGCTCCCCCAGGTCCTTGAAGAATACCTTTGGAATGTCAGGTAGTGTGAGGGAAAGCAAACACAGGGTTCCAGTCAACAGCTAGCCACTTCCTGCTTCTCGGATATATCCTAACATAATAGAAAGATGGTGGAGAGCCAGGCAGTAAAGGGTTTGGAAGAGACCTGCCAAACCTTGTTTTTCAAATTCCTGCTTGGCAAAGGCCTTACTGAGCTGAACACCATGGCCAGAAGCAGTAGGTTTTCTACTCGGGCTGAATGGCCACAGTGAACTGTCATTAGTCTGAATGCCTCTTGGTGAGGCTTGATGGTGTTGAGTAAATAAGTAGTGCTGCCTAAAAACTTGGTTGTGCAGGTCAGAACTTCCTTTTTAGCATTTTCTTTCAGTTTATAAAGGCTATTAATTTATATGAATGAAAATGAGGTAGTAGAGTATATTACCAAGATTCTGATTCCAGCCCCACCCCCGAGTTGTGGTGTAATATTTTAGCTGTTGTAGTCCAGACTTACTATGTTACTGGGTGCAGGAAATAAGCTTCTTTTATCCCAGGGCTCTGTGTCTTACATTTTATGCCCAGAGGTGTTTCTTCTGCCTAGCTGGGAATTTCTACTCAAAGAATAGTCACCCAGCAGCTGGATCATTAACATCTTAGTGTCTCTTCAGTTATAAAGATTTTAGGCTCTGAGGTCAGTTGGGTGGTTTCAAAAAATTGTACTAATAGATGTAAAAGCAGCATTCACCAAACCATCAACTCATTAGGACAAGGGATTTAAAACTGAAAGATGGTAGATTTAGACTAAGGAAGACATTCTTCACGGAGAGGGTGGTGAGGCACTGGAACATGTTGCCCAGAGAAGCTGTGGATGCCCCATCCCTGGAAGTGTTCAAAGCCAGGCTGGATGAGGCTTGGAGCAACCTGGTCTAGGGGAAAGTGTCCCTGCCCATGGCAGGGGGGTTGGAACTGGGTGGTGTTTAAGGTCCCTTCCAACCCAAACCTTCTAGGATTCAAGGATTATCAAATTGTATTTCAAAAGCATGGTAGCAGAAGTGATTAAGAAAGTGTGGGCCATGAAACAGATCTGCTTACCTTGTGATATATCACAGTGATGCATTTCAGATGCTGGAGGCTTGTTTAGTGAGGAAAATAACCTGTATTAGGAAGATAAGAGGTACAAGGGGATCTCCCTCCCTCCCTCTCTCTCTGGGGTGTGATTGTCTCAGACGACCATATTAGCAGAAGCTTAGATGCATTCTTAGCTTCTAGAACAGATTTACCAAAGTGACAATGCACACTGAGGATGATAGTAATAAAATGGGCATCATGTTCTGGAAGGAAATAAAGTTGGCAGCTTGGAATGTTGGAAAACAGCTTCGGATAAGCATGTGGTTCAAAAGAAATTAATCTCTGTCCTCAGACTTCATAGCAGCCAATGAGAACTGCTCTTTCAGCTCAAGCAGTTAATAATATCTCAGCATTGGAGCTTAAGGGATACAATTTTCAAAATTATTGTAGTATGGGACCGATAAATTTCAGCACAAAGAAGGCAGTATTCCATATAATTTATTTTAGATTTCCATCTAGGGTATGTTCTGGCACTCCACATGAAAGTCAAATTGTCCATGTAAAATGGTTTTCAGGTGATAAGTTGACCCCTGGGGTTTTTGTAAAATAATAGATTCAGAATTCTATCTGACTCTCCAATCTATAAAAGCTAGTTATCAGCTGCTTGAAGGATTTGATAAGAAGGAGGGGAAAAAAAGAGCTTTTGTATAGTGACATTTTTCTCATTAATGGGGACAGTGTTAGAACCACAAACTCCTCCTGGATTTGGTAGTAAATACTCTGCTGACATGTGTTTTGGGAGGTGGTTGTTCTGTGTGAGGAGCGCGTGTGTCTAATCCTCTGTGATATGCATATGGAAGAAGGGATGTTTCTAACGGACTCCAAAGAAGGCCATTTACCCTGCCACCATCTGGCCGTCATTCTCAGATGTGTGCTGTCACCAGGGCCTGCCACTGCAGAAGTCTGGCTGGAGAATGACTGCCTAGAGCAACACTAGAAGAGTAACAAGATAAAACCGTTCTCCTGCCAGCATTCTTCAGTATTTAAATGTGCAAAACAAAGAGTAACCTGAAAGGAAATGAGGTATCACTTGTAAGTTATTGTCTGAACACTCTTAAGGGACCTGCTCTAACTTTTTTTTCCTAGTTTTGTTGTTTTATTTAATTGTATTTTCTTGAGTCTACTTAGAGGTAGTTCCTAGCATAACAGGTGGCTTCACTGTCAGCTTAAGCAGATCCACAGTTGGTTAGGGGCTGCCTTGCTTAGACGGGTACACAGGTGTGAATGAGCAGATCTGAGGGCCAGAAGAGCTTCTGAGTAACTCTTGACTTCTGCTGTTGACTGGATACAGTCTGCATTAATGCTTTCCAAAGGAGCTACACAGTCTCCTTTCGGTTCTTCATCCTCACGCCGAGGCTGATTTTTAAATGCATCATCCAGTTTCAAGGTTTCAGATGTTAGCACTGAAACATTACCTATCCCTTGGGGTAATTATCAAAATGTTTGGGTTTGTGGCCCCAGTTCATTACAGGCCGCAACTTTTGCTTACCAGAAGCCCTGTGAGAAACTTTCCTTTCCTGGGGTGGGATGATACATGGAAGGAAGGAAAATATTTTATTGCTGTTCCTCCATACCCTTTGTATGTCCTGGAAGCGCTAGGCTGATACACTGTCAGGTGCTGTAGCTGAGTTCACTGAAAAACCTGTGACAGCAGGCACAGGTAGAGCTGCTGTCGTGATACAGGCCTGCAAGGAGTGTCCATGTTTCACACTGCAGACAAGGTTGTGCTGGCTGGCCAGCCAGTTTTGGAAGTTAGTATGACGGGAGCATGCTTGTGAAGACAGGGGAACCTAACCAGTAGTGAAAGTACTGGGTGAGAGCGCAGCTTGATGTCAAGCGTGTTTCAGCAGG